>NC_141821.1:6888951-7158951 GCF_982586985.1 Callionymus lyra
ACGTCAAAAATGGAGCCATTGAAAAAACAAACAAAAAAATGCATAAAACTCTGAAAGTGTGTGTGTTGTGTTACCATGAGGGTAAAATATATGACGATTATTTTAGATGCTTTTTCGTGACAAAAAAACAGAAACAATCCACTTTTCTTTTTACCTTATAATGCGAACAAAATACAAGACGTCGTTCTTGAAAGTTCTCATCGGAGGTTGTGCGTCAAAATGTATCTCAATGTGTGTATCTTTTGTATTTGGAGGATGAAAATGTTCTTCTGCACCAACACTCTTCACATCAGAGCTCGACTTTTATTTAACAAATACTGTAATTGTGCAAAATAAGGAAACTTGTTTCCAGAACATTGTATTTACATGAGCGAAGGGTTTGGATCCAGAGACACAGTCCAGGTTCTCTCAGGTCTTCATCAATGGTTCGCTCCTAGAACCTGCATGTCCTCCAGACTGTCGGCCTCCACCTCGATCGACACCACGTGATGTCCCGGGATCATGGCCAGGCCCAGCACTCGGGGTTCTCCCTGAGAGAAGGTATCTGTGGAGACGACAAAAGTAACGACACTCTCCACTTCTTTAAAATACCTCACCTGTAGATTTGAGGAACTCCTGCGCAGAACCGAGGATCACGTTGCAGTCCCGGTCCGTGCAGAGGAAGAGTCCCACCAAGGTGCGTCCGTCCGTCATCCGGATTCTCATGTTCTTGTTTAGAAGTCCTTCCAGTTTATGTCTCACTTGCAATGATGACGACACTGTGGACGATTCCTGTGTCGACAGAAAAACACGAAAAATCAGGATCCTCTGAATTAATGCAATTTAAGTTTGAGTTTTATAAATACTTTTGTCGAGGATTTTCTACTTCTGCTCAAACATCACCATCAGTGAAACAATCTGGTGATACAGCACCATATATAGTGATATATCGTGATAGTGTAGCAACAAGTATATATGTATAGTATTGTCCAGTACTTGACTCTGGTGTTGTGATAGTGTAGCAACAAGTATATATGTGTAGTATTGTCCAGTACTTGACTCTGGTGTTGTGATAGTGTAGTAACAAGTATATATTTGTAGTATTGTCCAGTACTTGACTCTGGTGTTGTGATAGTGTAGTAACAAGTATATATTTGTAGTATTGTCCAGTACTTGACTCTGGTGTTGTGACAGTGTAGTAACAAGTATATATTTGTAGTATTGTCCAGTACTTGACTCTGGTGTTGTGATAGTGTAGTAACAAGTATATATTTGTAGTATTGTCCAGTACTTGACTCTGGTGTTGTGATAGTGTAGTAACAAGTATATATTTGTAGTATTGTCCAGTACTTGACTCTGGTGTTGTGATAGTGTAGTAACAAGTATATATTTGTAGTATTGTCCAGTACTTGACTCTGGTGTTGTGATAGTGTAGTAACAAGTATATATGTGTAGTATTATCCAGTACTTGACTCTGGTGTTGTAGTATTTACAGACCACATGACTCTTGACGAAGTCGTAACTGCTTTCATTTGTTTTCAAACCAAAATACGTCCAAACATCAGCTTTAAAAGCTGCTGGACTCACTGTATCCTCTCGTTCTCAGTTATTACCAGGATCGCGTAGGATTTCACTGATAAAAAAATATAAATAAACTTTATTGAAGGATAAACCATAATCAAGTTACGAATGGAATATTATTTGAAAGACAAAACATATTTATTTTCCAAACTGCTACACAGTGCTGTGTATATTGAAACAACCTTATATTGAGTAAAAACAAACGGTTGATATTTCAACAACAACGTAGTCCTGAGTTATCAGCAGTTGTGTCTAACGTTTTTATTTATATATTAAGAATAAAAATGGAATCTTTCTCCAGAAATGTGCATCATGTGTGCAGAGATAGAATCTAAATAACATGGAACAATAAACAAATAAAGACATTTAGAAATATACATTTTTGCATCGACATTAATGTGCAAAATGGTTAGAAAACATTCTCCGTCCAATATATTGCAAATTAAAATAAATCCTCATTCAAAATGTTTTTATTGATATTCTAAAGAAAGTTATTTTGTTTTCCCAAGTCTGACAGTTTCAAAATCAACAACTAAATCATGATATTATCTAGTTCTTCTCGGTGCTCGATCATTCTGGAAACATTCAAAAGAACATTAACTGTCATTTTTATTAACATTTACTATCAATTGTAACAGAAAAGATAAATGTTTCTATAGGTGTATGTAGAACATCAAACACAATCTAGCTTAACGTTCAGAATCTTAATGGAAGATGTTATTCACGATTTATGTGTGTTTTAATAAAAAGGACTTCACGATCCTGGTGTTACACTGTATCGTAGCAACTCTAGCTATGCTAAGCTAAGCTACTCCTCTCGTGTTTTTAATAATACAGACGCCAAGAGTTGTCTGTGCTCGACATGGACCGACAGATACACGGACGGTTATGTCTGTAATGTACATAAATAAATACGTACATGAGAAGAAGGGCCGTTTTCCTCGATCATTGTTGCCATTAAAGCGTCTTCGAGATGGAGGAACGATTTTGGTGACGTACCGGAACAACCGGAATTACGTCATCAAAAGGCACCAGCGACACACTTTATTGAATATATTAAAAGGTAAACATCTCATTGTTGTTATGATTCATGCAAATAATTAAAAGAATCTCAATCTATATGTTGATGTGATTATTTTTGATGTTTTGTTTTTGATGGACAACTTTTTTTGTAAACGAATTGTAATGTTTTTATTCTAGTTTATTGTTGGGAAAATGTCTTGTTTCAAAGTTAGAGTTTAAATTTACATCACATGACGTGTGTGAAGGTAGTTGTATTTCTTTATTATTTGTTTTTTAAACTTCTACGGTTTTTACGTGTGGGCCATATCGTGGGTTAGACTATTGTTTTTATTTTAGAGAAAATAGTTTTGAAGTCGTTCTTGTTATTAAAGTAACTTTTTTGCGTTTAATTTTTTTTTTTTGTTTAAAAAAAAAAAAAAAAGTTATTTAATCGAAAAAAAAAGTTTTTTTCTACTGATGAATTTTTTTTTGATTGAAGTTTTGTTATTTAACTCGTTGTTTAATGAATAAACCATTTAAATAATAATAATAATAGTAAATCAATATTTGCCACATCTCTGAATGATTTTTAACTCTTGACTTTTGAATTGTTTTGTTTTGAGTCTGAAACCACGTGAGCTCAATATCAAAGAAAACCGGATTATCTTGTTCAACTGGTTTAAACCGGTTTAAACTCGTGAACGTGATTTTTACGAAGCAAAACCAACAATAAACGTTACACATGTAAAATAAAACTAACTTTTATTTGCTTGTGTAAATATTTCATGTCAAATATGGAAAATAATTTAGGGGCTTAGTGCAGAATATTTAACTCTTTAATTAAAATTTTTGAATGTACTTCAGGTACAGGTGAGTAGTAGCGAGTGACTTTGAGGTACAGGTGAGTAGTAGCGAGTGACTGTTGAGGTACAGGTGAGTAGTAGCGAGTGACTGTTGAGGTACTTCAGGTACAGGTTTGTAGTAGCGAGTGACTGTTGAGGTACTTCAGGTACAGGTGAGTAGTCGCGAGTGACTGTTGACGTAGTTCAGGTACAGGTGAGTAGTAGCGAGTGACTGTTGAGGTACTTCAGGTACAGGTGAGTAGTAGCGAGTGACTGTTGAGGTACTTCAGGTACAGGTTTGTAGTAGCGAGTCACTGTTGAAGTACTTCATGTACAGGTGAGTAGTAGCGAGTGACTGTTGACGTAGTTCAGGTACAGGTGAGTAGTAGCGAGTGACTGTTGACGTACTTCCAATACAGGTGAGTAGTAGCAAATGACTGTTGAGGTAGTTCAGGTACAGGTGAGTAGTAGCGAGTGACTGTTGAGGTACTTCAGGTACAGGTGAGTAGTAGCAAGTGACTGTTGATGTACTTCAGGTACAGGTGAGTAGTGGGTAGAAGCTAAGGCTACTGTCTTGGTTGCTTCCATCATGAGCTCTATGGCAGACGTTAAGGGACAACACTGTGGACACACACGCCCCCTGCTGGGTGAAGCTGAATTACACACTGGATCACTAAAAACTCATTCTTTTCTGCAGATGATTATGTCAGTGATTATAGTGACTGTTGATTATAGTTGAAAATTGTTTAATTCCAGTTGAAAATTGTTTGATTATAGTTGAAAATTGTTTGATTATAGTTGAAAATTGTTTGATTATAGTTCAAAATTGTTTGATTATAATTGAAAATTGTTTCTATCACGTTGTGGAACGGAGAAACCCAGGCGCAGAGGTAATTTGCAAAGACTTGGTTTAATTCAGTGGGGAAGGCAGAGGTGTAGTCATACAGTCCAGGAATCGGCAACAGAAGGCAGAGCAGGGGTAAAGCAAACTCGGCGTCAAGGGGCAGAAACAGGTCGAAACTCACAACAGGGAGGAATGGAGTCTTGGTCGGGAAAAAGGTAAGGAGACAGCGTAGGAAGCAGGAATACTCAACGGCAGGACTCTGGTTACTGGAAAACGGTGACGACAAGACAAAGGGCGTGACAGAGAGTGGTGGCTTAAGAACACAGGCGAGCAATCAGCAGCAGCTGGGGGCGGGACTAACGAGACACGGCGGGGAACAATTACTAGTCAGGCAGGGGGGAAGTAAGACTAGCACAGACACAGAAGGGAGCTGATTTCACAAAAAAACGGAAACACAAGGAAAATGTAGACTCATGACAGTGCCCCCATCTCAATGGACCGCCTAGGCCAGCCGGACCGCCCAAATAGAGGAGGACACAGGGGACAAAACGGATAAGACCAAGACTCCGAAACAATCGGCAATAAAAGGCAACAAAATCCGACATGATAATAACAAGACGGACAAGGCTAGAAAACAAAACAGACCAAAAAGCAAGGGGCACACAAAACACTAAAACAAGAGAGGGAGAGTCGGAGCTAGCTCTTTTTACTCTTAGTTTCGATCCTGGACTTATACTGCTCGATCAGTCCAGGGTCAAGGATGTCACGACCTGGAACCCACGACCTCTCCTCCAGTCCATAACCCTCCCAGTCAACGAGAAATTGAAAACCCCAGCCCATGCGTCTGGAATTAATTATTTTCTTAACAGGGTACACAGTCTCACCCTCAATAACGCGAGGAGGAGGGGGAGGCCTGGAAGCCGGAACCACGGGGGAGGTCTTGGCCGGTTTTAACTTAGACACATTAAATGTAGGATGGATGCGCATGGTCTTAGGTAGACGTAAGAGTACAGCTCTCTGAGCGCCGGCGGTCAGCTGCAGTCTTAGAGCGGAGATAGAGTTCTGGAGCTTCAGGCATGCTTTGGCCCAGGTGTCCCGACAACGCTGAACCAGCACAGCTGCCGATGAAACCTGGACTTCCCCTTCCAGGTCCGGGAAGAGTGGGGGCTGTTAGCCATAGGTCAAAGAGTTGTTGGCGTACTCCACCCAGGGCAGGTCCTTGGCCCAGGCGGAGGGGAAAGGGAAACCAGGCAGCGCAGGGAGGTCTCGAGGTCCTGCTTTACATGTCAGTCTGCTCATTGCTCTGGGGGTGGAACCCCGAGGATAGGCTGGGGCGAGCACCGATGAGGCGACAGAACTCGGCCCAGAACCGGGAAGAAAACTGGGGCCCCGATCCGAGACGGTGTCCCTCGGAAGGCCGTACAGGCGGAAAACGTGGTTCAGGACCGCTTGAGCAGTCTCTCTGGCGTCTGTGCTAGAGCGTTGGGAGAGGATGGCCCCAGCCCCCGTGCTAGAAGCGTCCACCTCGACCAGGAACTGCTGGTGGGGATCAGGCTGGCGGAGAATCGGGGCAGAGGTGAACCATTCCTTCAGTTCCCGGAAGGCTCCCTCGGTGGCCGGGCTCCATTGGAAAGGCTGCGAGTCAGAGGTCAGGGCACAGAGGGGAGAACAGATAGAACTAACATTTCTAATGAATCTCCGGTAAAAGTTTGCAAAACCCAAAAAACGTTGGAGTGCCTTTCGGGATTCGGGAGTGGGCCAGTCAGTGACTGCCTGAACCTTAGCCGGATAATAATGTAACCTAGGAAGGAGACGTCGCAGCATGAATCTCACACTTCTCAGCCTTGACGAACAGTTGGTTAGCTAATAGCTTCTCTAACACTAGACGCACGTGTTGGTGGTGTGACTGTTTGTCTGGCGAAAAAATGAGAATGTCGTCTAGATAAACAAAAACAAACTGATTAAGAAATTGGACAGGACATCATTAACTAGGCTTGAAACATGGCGGGGGCGTTCGTGAGACCAAAAGGCATTACCAAATACTCATAGTGGCCAGAGTGTGTGTTAAAAGCGGTCTTCCATTCATCCCCTTGTCGGATTCTAACCAAGTGGTAAGCATGTCATTAAGAGAGCGATAATCAATGCATGGGCGCAGGGAGATGTCCTTCTTACCGACAAAAAAGAAGCCAGCCCCAGCCGGGGATGAGGAGGGGCGGATTATCCCTGCGGCCAGAGATTCCGAGATGTAACGGTTCATGGCATCAATTTCTAGGGGAGTCAAGGAGTAAAGACGACCACGCTTGGGATGGGAACCAGGCAATAACTCAATGGAGCAATTATAAGAGCGATGAGGAGGAAGACTTACGGCACGGGCCTTACTAAAAACCTCACCCACATTGTGGTACATTGACGGAACCGATGATAAGTCCGCAGAAGTGGTGGAAGGTACCGGAGAGACGCTAGACCTAATGGGAGAGCACAAAGTAGAGGGGGTTAGACACTTCTGACTGCAAGCCTTTCCCCACCCGACCAACGAGAGGGGGGACCACTGGATGTGAGGCTCATGGTGCTGGAGCCAAGAGAACCACAAGATGATGGGGTGAGGGGAACACGCCAGCACATGGAGATGATGTGTGTCCATCAGGGAACAAGAGTCTAATTGGGTGTGTGGAGTGGGTCACCCGGTTCAGGAGGTGGCCGTCCAAGGCCTGAACTTGGAGGGGGCGAGCCTTGGCCTTTTAGCGGGCACGTTGCTGCAAGGTGTCCATCCCCGCCACAGTAGAGGCAGAGCCCGCATCCTTTCGGCACCTCTTCTCCTGGAGCACGCGTCCGAGCTGCATGGCTACTCCTGGCAGGGAACTGAGGGGCGGAAGGAAAACCGCTGCGGCCACTGGAGAGGAGGGGGAGACGACCGGCTACGCGTCTCCTCGTTGCGCAGCTTCGTCTCGATCCTGGTGACCATGGCGATGACCGCGTCTAGCCCCTCCGGGAGCTCTAGGGGAATGAGCACAGGGAGAGACCCTCGAGGAAGACTCGGGTGAGGACGGTCCCCTCCCAGCAACACTCTGCAGCCAGCGTGCGGAAGCGGATAGCGTAGTCACTCACATGCTGGGACCCTTGGCGGAGACGGAGAAGAGCAGACGCGGCTTCCGCTGGAAGGTCAGCTGGAACGCAGTGGTGAACAGCTCCTCAGAGTCGAAGAGATGATGTAAGTCACTCTGGAGCGTTCGTTGGGAAAGGCGGTGGAGTTCAGCTCGAAGTGGAGAATGCACATGGTTAGGAAGCCCCGACAATCTCCAGAGTCACCGGAGAAACACTCGGGCCGTTGAAGGACGATCATGGAGGAGTGTGGAACCGGAACGGCGACCACGGCGGACTTACCGGTGGAAGCTGGAGCCGGCGCGGTGGCCGGACTCGCCGAAGCGGGAGGTGGTGCTGCAGTCCCGGCGGCGGCCGTCAAGAGCTGGAGTTGTGCGGCCATCGCCGACATCTGGCGTCCCAGACTCTGGAGGAGGGAGCCGTGCTGCGCCACCATGGTTTCCATGCCTAGCTGCAGTGTAGCTAGGGTGGAAGTGTTCCTCACCATCTGCTCCTGGTGTGAACGCGGAGCGTCGGGAAGAGGACTCTCTGCTGGGTTCATAGTGGTGTTATCGTACTATCACGGTGTGGAACGGAGAAACCCAGGCGCAGATGTAATTTGCAGAGACTTGGTTTAATTCCGTGGGGAAGGCAGAGGCGTAGTCATACAGTCCAGGAATCGGCAACAGAAGGCAGAGCAGGGGTAAAGCAAACTCGGCGTCAAGGGGCAGAAACAGGTCGAAACTCACAACAGGAATGGAGTCTTGGTCGGGACAAAGGTAAGAAGACAGCGTAGGAAGCAGGAATACTCAACGGCAAGATACTGGTTACTGGAAAATGCTGACGACAAGACAAAGGACTTGACAGAGAGTTAAGAGAGTATGTGAACTCATGACAGTTTCTTTATAGTTGAAAATTGTTTGATATAGTTGAAAATTGTTTGATTATAGTTGAAAATTGTTTGATTACAGTTGAAAATTGTTTGATATAGTTGAAAATTGTTTGATTATAGTTGAAAATTGTTTGATTACAGTTGAAAATTGTTTGATATAGTTGAAAATTGTTTGAATATAGTTTAAAATTGTTTGATTATAATTGAAAATTGTTTGATTACAGTTGAAAATTGTTTGATTATAGTTGAAAATTGTTTGATTATAGTTGAAAATTGTTTGATTACAGTTGAAAATTGTTTGATATAGTTGAAAATTGTTTGATTATAGTTGAAAATTGTTTGATTACAGTTGAAAATTGTTTGTTTATAGTTGAAAATTGTTTGAATATAGTTTAAAATTGTTTGATTATAATTGAAAATTGTTTGATTACAGTTGAAAATTGTTTGATTATAGTTGAAAATTGTTTGATTATAGTTGAAAATTGTTTGATTACATTTGAAATAGTTTGAATATAGTTGAAATTGTTTGATTATAGTTGAAAATTGTTTGAATATAGTTGAAAATTGTTTGATTATAGTTGAAATGGTTTGATTATAGTTGAAAATTGTTTGACTATAGTTGAAAATTGTTTGATTATAGTTGAAATGGTTTGATTATAGTTGAAAATTGTTTGATTATAGTTGAAAATTGTTTGATTATAATTGAAATGGTTTGATTATAGTTGAAAATTGTTTGATTATAGTTGAAAATTGTTTGATTATAGTTGAAAATTGTTTAATTACAGTTGAAAATTGTTTGATTATAGTTGAAAATTGTTTGATTACAGTTGAAAATTGTTTGTTTATAGTTGAAAATTGTTTGATTATAGTTGAAAATTGTTTGATTATAGTTGAAAATTGTTTAATTACAGTTGAAAATTGTTTGATTATAGTTGAAAATTGTTTGATTACAGTTGAAAATTGTTTGTTTATAGTTGAAAATTGTTTGAATATAGTTTAAAATTGTTTGATTATAATTGAAAATTGTTTGATTATAGTTGGAAATTGTTTGAATATAGTTGAAAATTGTTTGATTACAGTTGAAAATTGTTTATTATAGTTGGAAATTGTTTGATTACAGTTGAAAATTGTTTGATTACAGTTGAAAATTGTTTGAATATAGTTGAAAATTGTTTGATTATAGTTGAAATAGTTTGAATATAGTTAAAATTGTTTGATTATAGTTTAAATAGTTTGATTATAGTTGAAAATTGTTTGATTATAGTTGAAAATTGTTTGATTATAGTTGAAATGGTTTGATTATAGTTGAAAATTGTTTGATTACAGTTGAAAATTGTTTGATTATAGTTGAAAATTGTTTGATTACAGTTGAAATAGTTTGAATATAGTTAAAATTGTTTGATTATAGTTGAAATAGTTTGAATATAGTTAAAATTGTTTGATTATAGTTTAAATAGTTTGATTATAGTTGAAAATTGTTTGATTATAGTTGAAAATTGTTTGATTATAGTTGAAATGGTTTGATTATAGTTGAAAATTGTTTGATTACAGTTGAAAATTGTTTGATTATAGTTGAAAATTGTTTGATTACAGTTGAAATAGTTTGAATATAGTTGAAATTGTTTGATTATAGTTGAAAATTGTTTGAATATAGTTTAAATTGTTTGATTATAGTTGAAAATTGTTTGATTATAGTTGAAAATTGTTTGATTATAGTTGAAAATTGTTTGATTATAGTTGAAAATTGTTTGATTATATTTGAACCAAAGACACAAACGTGAAGGAACAACGTCATCATCACTTCACAGCTTCATCCATGTCGTCCTCTGAGATTCGCTGCAGGCAAAAACCAAAGTGCCCTTGAGCAGCGTCACCAGGGGGTTGACAGTGTGTGTGTGTGTGTGTGTGTGTGTGTGTGTGTGTGTGTGTGTGTGTGTGTGCTTGCGGGGGGGATTCCCATGTCCTCACTGTCACTGTCGACGTCTGATGTCACCTCGGTCTGAACCAGGGATGATGGTTTCTTTTCTCTCATCCTGGGATGGAAACGTACGAACTCACGTTTCCATCCTCACCACAACTAGTTAATGTTCAGCTACAATGAGTCTGCGGCAGTACCCCCCCCCCCCCACTCTCTCTTTTCTCTCTCTCTCTCCCCCCTCACTCACTCTCTCTTTTCTCTCTCTCTCGCTCTCTCCCCCCCTCACTCACTCTCTCTCTTCTCTCTCTCTCTCCCCCCCCCCTCACTCTCTCTTTTCTCTCTCTCTCTCCCCCCCCTCACTCACTCTCTCTCTTTTCTCTCTCTCTCCCCCCCTCACTCACTCTCTCTTTTCTCTCTCTCTCTCCCCCCCTCACTCACTCTCTCTCTTCTCTCTCTCTCTCCCCCCCTCACTCACTCTCTCTTTTCTCTCTCTCTCTCCCCCCCTCACTCACTCTCTCTTTTCTCTCTCTCTCTCCCCCCCCCCCCTCTCTCTCTCTCTCTCCCTCCCTCCCCAGCACACACCAAAATAATCTTCATAGAGGGGGGGGTGAGGTGGCCATGTTTGATGGATGTGTGTCGAGCTCTGCAATGCAGACTCTCTTGGAATCAATGTTGTGTGTGTGTGTGTGTGTGTGTGCAGTGAGGGGGGGTCACAAACAAACAATGTAACTTACATGCTCACACACCCCTTTGAACAATGTTTGAAGGAGGGAGGGGGAGCGAGAGAGAAGGGAGGAGGAGGGGGGGGCTGTAATAATATAGTCAGCCATTTTTTATGTAAGGGGATTTTTTTTTCTTATTGGGGGGGTTGTTAAAAAATAAATATAAGAGGGCGGCCATCTTTGTTGCTCTGCCTGGTGTAAAATATTCCAAAACGCCCCCCACTTTTTCTGCCCCTCGCGCCGATTTGAATATTAAATAAATTTCATATATTCGGAGCTTTTTTTTTTTCTCCTCTTCTTCTCCCTTCAATGCAAGGACGCGGATGACGGGAGAATAATGTCCTCTCCGCGCCCGCGCTGCGAGCGAGACGCGGGCATGTTGCTGCTCCAGTCCGAGGCGGCGGGAGGTTCCGAGGAGGACCGCGACGACCAGGACCACGACGAGGAGGACGGGGATCTGGACGCACGCGACATCCAGTCGCCGGCGGCGCCTCGAGAAACTGCAACAGACGCGCCAGGTACCGTCCGGAGGCTCGGGAGCGCGCAAAATTACCGCACGTTATCCGCCTGAAAACCATCCGTTAAAGTCCGAAAATATATATTGAAATATATCTATACACGAGAGGTTCTGGTCCTGGTACTGTTACAGTAGGTCTGGAAACACACACTTGTATTTCTCACCATTAAACGCATGAAGAGACTTGTTTACACGGACTGACCCGCTCGGTTCATCCCTATAATAAAAAATAAAAGTGCACAAGAAGACCCCCCTGACCCCCCCGTACCCCAGCCCCCCGTACCCCCTCCTGACATCACGTTCCTGATGAAGTTAATGTGATTTAATCTCAGGGGGGTCACGACAGACCCTCAGTTTATTTATTGTTATTGAGGGGGTCGCAGTGGTGGGACTGGTCAAGACGGACTTCCTCCGGGTGGTCACCCCCTAACACCCCCCCCCCCCCCCGATCCTGTGGTCACCAGGGCGGGTCACAGCCTCACAGTCTCTGCAGCATCAAACAAAAAAACACCCGTTATTTGTTTATCACCCGCGAAAAAAAACAACAACATGTGTCTCTTCGTCCGCGTGACGCGTTCAATGGTCAAAAGTCTTCTCGTCTCTGGAACTTTCTGCGAGCGAACGAGTCCCAAACAAAAACTGTGCGTTTGTAAAAGTACGTGCGCTGGTCACTGGGGATGTTTGTCAACACACGCTCGGACCCCCCGTGTCAATGGCGCGAGACGGTGTTGCGTTCAATGTCAAGTTCCTACACGCCCCCCCTCCGACCTTTATAGTGACATGGCGGGAAATTGTTTTCCTGTCCTCGCAGACCCGCCGGCGCGGCCTTGTCAATCCCCGGGCCTCGCGTGAGTGCCGCCGCCGCCTCCAGGCGCCCTCCCTCGGCCGAGCTCTTGCTAGTGAGCCCGCTAGCAGCGACGAGAGCCAGACAACAATAAAAAGTGCAGACTTGGCTTCATGGCTTCAAAGCTGCTTTCACACACAAATGCTGCTGCTGAGTGCGTTTGCTCGGGTTGTAGGTTCAATTCCTCTGGAAATACCTGTTATTGTTTGTCCAAACTGAGCAGGAATTAAGTTTATCTGCAATAATTTAATCCTCTTGTGTCACTATTGTTCTATACAATCTATTTTATTTCACTTTTTCATACAAATACAGTACAAATATCAATCCTCAACAAAGTATCTGATACAGTAGGTATTACCACATACCTGAATATGATGTCAGGTGCATTTTTTTAGTATTTACAAAATCAAATAATTATCACTGAAAAGAACATTTTCACAGAGTATTCTTATGTTCCAGTTGTAGACATGACGTTTATATTTGACATGAAAAAAAACACAAGTATATTCAAGTGTACTACGAGTAAACTTATTTTATACTAACATGGAAGTAGTATACTTTAAGTGTACTTTTGACATACCGTAACAAGCAAATGTATAATTAAGTGTACAATGAGTAAACTTATTTAATACTAAACATTAAGTAGTACACATGAAGTTTACTTTTGACATCATTTAGAGACAAATAAGTATGTTCAAGTGTACTATGAGTAAAATTATTTTATACTTACATGGAAGTAGTATTCTTTAAGTGTACTTTTAACATACCGTAAAAAATAAATGTATAATTAAGTGTACTATCAGGAAACTCATTTTATACTAACATGCAGGTAGTATACTTTAAGTGTACCTTTGACAAACCGTAACAAACAAATGTATAATTAAGTGTACAATGAGTAAACTTATTTAATACTTAACATTAAGTAGTACACATGAAGTTTACTTTTGACATAATTTAGAGACAAATAAGTACGTTCAAGTGTACTATGAGTTGTATACTTGAGGTTTATTTTCAACATCCTTTAACAAATAAACATATATTCAAGTGTACTATGAGTAAACTTTTTTTTATACTTATATTGAAGTAATATACTTGAAGTTTATTTTCGACAACCCTTTAACAAATAAATGAATATTCAAGTGTACTATTAGTAAACTTATTTTATACTTATATTGAAGTAATATACTTGAAGTTTATTTTCGACATCCTTTGACAAATAAACATATATTCAAGTGTACTATGAGTAAACTTATTTTATAGTTTTATTGAAGTAGTATACTTGTAGTTTATTTTCAAAATCCCTTAACAAATAAACATATATTCAAGTGTACTATTAGTAAAATTATTTTATACTTGTGTGGAAGTAGTACACCTGAAGTTTACTTTTGACATACTTTACTTGAAAAGAGTTCATTGATGAGTTCTCATATTCAAGAATACTTTGTGAAAAGTATTTCAAGTGCACTATACTACTTTTTTCTTGATGAAACTCTATTATTGTGTTGATCCAGAAGTAACCCCAAAGGATTATGGGAATAATTGATGGAAATACTTTTGTTGTTATTGTTAAAAACACATATTTGCTTTGAGGTATTACAGGGATCCTAGATATATGTTATTTAGCACCATTTTTTAAAAGCTAAAACTGAAGTTCTAATTTTAATTTCCGTATAAAACCACTGAAGGTTGTTTTCCATGTTCTCGTCGATGTCGGGAAAGTTTGGAAGTAAAATCCCGGAGACGATGTGAGATAAAAACAGTAAACAACTGATCGTACGATGTTTCAAAAAAGCCGCTTATCGTCGATATTCGTTGACTGATTAAATGAATGATCGATAAAACATTTTTCCGCTCACCCACCGGGGCTCCAAGCCCAGACCCCTGGCTCACTTGCAATTTACTTATAGTGTTTTACAAATACTTTTACTTTACCCGACTGGGATCCCTGGTATTACCACCATTATACTTCTACATGTGTATGATCATGTACTGCTGGAGTTCATCATCATGCCAAATAGTATGTTTGCTCATTTGTATTGTCTTTATGTATTTATGTATTTTATAGATAGTGTATTGATAGTTTAGAAATGAGTGTACTTTGAATATACATCAGTAGATTAAACTATAGGCTTGGTGTGTATACCTTAGTACATTGCGGGTATAGAGACAAGTATACTGTACTTGAAAGTACACTTCTGTAAACCTTTAATTCTTCCAATTCACTCTGTAGAAGTATCAAATTGGTATACTTTAAGTACAGCACCAGTACATGCACCTTAGTATATTTTTATATTTTTATTTTATATATTTATTTATAATATTCTACTTGTTTATTTATATTTACAAACATAATTATCTCTGTCACTGATGTTTATACACATAAACCAAAAGTAACAAACAAGTTAATTTTATATATATATATACATACACAGTATATTCTTTACTTTTCAGCAGCTAAGCTCAAGATGTCTTGGTTACACATCCATCAACTCAGTTTCATCTCAGATTGAGTGGCAGGAGTGAGTGGCAGGTGAACATGTTATTATTAACCCTCACCTTCAATTATCCTCGTGAGATCACTGGTTACAATCCTGTTTAGTGTTGACGTGAATGGAAACAACTTTATTTCTGTTTAACCTTTTAATCTTGGCAAAAATCATCAGGTGATAATTGGACTTTGACTCGCGGTGCTGAACAAGAGTCGACACGTGAGACACCCACTGCCGATATAATCTGAGTGTAGTTGTGTACTTGTACTTGTTGTCTTGGACATGTATTTGCTCACTTCAATGTACAGGCTATTTTGGCCTTGGATTGAGTTCATCTAGTTTTACATTTTTCATGTCTTTGTCCATTCATTCTACATTCTACTGTATCCAAGACACACACACAAGAAACTTTAGTTTTCCAAAACTGGTAATACATTATACTTGCAAATCCTTTTATTTCAAAGTTTATTTTATTCATAGCCTTAAGTATTATTTTTTAATTAAAAGCTAGGGTTGTAAGAAAATATCGATTTGCTTAAATATCCAGATTTTCCCTCACAATACCACATAGATATTTTACATCACTGTATCAAGAATCATCCCCAAAACATTTGGTTTTCAAATCATATTACATTTTTATCATAGTTGTTTCTTATGGTGTATATTAAGTATGAATAAAATACATTTATCAGATTATTTTATTTACATTCAACATGTTTACAATATTCACTCTTAGTAGTTTTTGCAAGTAAACTTCCGGCCTCTAGTACTCGACAATACTACACATATATACTTGTTACTACACCATCACAACACCAGAGTCAAGTACTCGACAATACTACACATATATCCTTGTTCCTACACTATCACAACACCAGAGTCAAGTACTGGACAATACTACACACATCCTTGTTACTACACTATCACAAAACCAGTGTCAAGTACTGGACAATACTACACATATATACTTGTTACTACACTATCGCAACACCAGAGTCAAGTACTCGACAATACTACAACTATATACTTGTTACTACACTATCACAACACCAGAGTCAAGTACTGGACAATTCTACACACATATACTTGTTACTACACTATCACAACACCAGAGTCAAGTACTCGACAATACTACACATATATCCTTGTTCCTACACTATCACAACACCAGAGTCAAGTACTGGACAATACTACACATATATACTTGTTACTACACTATCGCAACACCAGAGTCAAGTACTCGACAATACTACACACATCCTTGTTACTACACTATCACAAAACCAGTGTCAAGTACTGGACAATACTACACATATATACTTGTTACTACACTATCGCAACACCAGAGTCAAGTACTCGACAATACTACAACTATATACTTGTTACTACACTATCACAACACCAGAGTCAAGTACTGGACAATTCTACACACATATACTTGTTACTACACTATCACAACACCAGAGTCAAGTACTGGACAATACTGCACATATATACTTGTTACTACACTATCACAACACCAGAGTCAAGTACTGGACAATACTACACATATATACTTGTTACTACACTATCACAACACCAGAGTCAAGTACTGGACAATACTAAACATATCCCTGTTACTACAATATCACAAAACCAGAGTCAAGTACTGGACAATGCTACACATATATACTTGTTACTACACTATCACAACATCAGAGTCAAGTACTGGACAATACTACACATATATACTTGTTACTACACCATCACAACACCAGAGTCAAGTACTGGACAATACTAAACATATCCCTGTTACTACACTATCGCAACACCAGAGTCAAGTACTGGACAATACTACACATATATCCTTGTTACTACACTATCACAACACCAGAGTCAAGTACTGGACAATACTACACAAATATACTTGTTACTACACTATCACAACACCAGAGTCAAGTACTGGACAATACTACACAAATATACTTGTTACTACACTATCACAACACCAGAGTCAAGTACTGGACCATACTACACAAATATACTTGTTACTACACTATCAGGATATATCGTTGATCCTGTCGTAGGAATCTTGAAAAGACATAAACCAATTAAAACCTTCTGTTCATCATAAATGCTTTATTTCTTTTTGAAACCACATTATTCTTCCATTACTTGTACTTATAACTTGTATCTTCTCCACAAATGGTGTTCCTCAGGAGGA
This sequence comes from Callionymus lyra, assembly GCF_982586985.1. Lineage (NCBI taxonomy): Eukaryota > Metazoa > Chordata > Actinopteri > Syngnathiformes > Callionymidae > Callionymus > Callionymus lyra. The sequence goes on from NC_141821.1 coordinate 6,905,863, forward strand.
ATGCACTGATGTTCTCGTGGAGGAGAAGAGACGTCAGAATATATCATCCCTGCAGGTTCACACAAGAGCTAAAATAGCTCACTCTGGCCTTTTGTTATGGTTTTTGTTCGTCTGTTTCCTTCCTGCATAAACCAATTATCTGCCGCGCGCTAACATCCACCGGCTGTCGGCTCCACTTATGCCGAACAAACTGGAGCTAATTCCAGGCGTGTCAGAAAATCAGCATCAGGTCAAAGGTCGCGGAAGCCACCCGCGAGTGTCGTTCCACCATTGTTGCGGGTAATTAAGCTCAGCGGGGGGGTCGGTCCGGCGGCGAGAAGGTCATTATTCACGACTCATCGTGTTTTGTTTTTTTAATTCATCTCCCGTCTTCTTCAGACCCCGAGGTCCCGGTCAGGAAGAAAGGACGGCCGAAGAAAAACAAGGATGACAAGAAGAAAGTAAAAGAAGGGAAGACTCCAAAAGCGAAAAAACGAAAGAAGCTTGTGAGTAAAGTTTTGATTTCAAGTTGAACTTTTTCTCATTTTCACGCTTTTCCCGACATGTTTTATTTTTGAATCCAAGGTGCAGGAGAGCGACGCCGAGAGGGACTCGGACCGGGGTCGGGACTACGCCGAGAACTCCGACAGCTTCGCCAGCGACTATGGATCTAGTGAGAAGAAGAAGAAGAAGAAGCATAAAGAAAAGAAGGAAAGGAAAACCAAAAAGAAGAAAAAGGGCGACGGGGACAGCAGCCAGGAGGAGACCACGAAGGTAGGAGTTGCCGCCGAGCAAGGCAGCACGTGGACCACGGCTGAGGGTGTCTTGGTCGTCTGCAGCAGCCTGTGGAGCAGAAGACCTCGGCCCAGCTGGCTAAGGAGTGGGGTCTGGAGGATGTTGATCATACCTTCACCGAGGAGGACTACAGGGAGCTCACCAACTACAAAGCCTTCAGCCAGTTCATGAGGTCGGTTCACTTAGATCCGAGTGTGTCCGAGGAGTCGTTTGAAATGATACTTAATAGTAAAGTTAAGGCTGGATATCAATCCAACGTATGCGACGCAGATCCCTTCATTTCAGCCTCTTTTCCTTTTTTTCATGCCAATTATTTCTGATAAGTCAAGTCCTTTTTATTGTCAAATAATGTATTGAGACATTAATTAAGACATTCAAGAAAATGAATAAAAATAAATAACCAACAAAATGAAATAAATAATCAACAAACTTAAATAATCAACTAATAAACATAGTATAAACAAAAAAAAAACAAAGAACAAGGTTAATGCACAGATAAAAGTTAAAGCCGAGGTGAGAGTGATGGTAGGACAGGGAGGGAGTTGGGTCTCCTGACAGCCTGCTGGAAAAAGCTGTCCTTTAACCTGCTGGTTCTGGCCTGAAGAGGCTGTGGGACGGGTGAGTGGGGTCACCAGTGATCCTGATGGCCTTACTGGTGATGCTGGTTTTATAAATGTCCAGGAGTGGGGGGGGGGGGGAGAGACACCAATGATCCTCTCAGCTGCTCTCACGATGCGCTGCAGCTTCTTGCGGCAGGACACGGTGCAGGCGTCGTACCACACGGTGATGCAGCTCGACATTATGCTCTCGATGGTGCCTCAGTAGAAGGAGAGCATCATAGGTGGTGGAGCTCTTGCTCTCCTCAGTCTGCGGAGGAAGTACAGGCGCTGGTGGGCCTTTTTTTGGCCATTGATGTTGTATTGTGGCTCCAGGACAGATCTTCAGAGATGTGCACACCTAAGGAACCTCGGTGCTGCTCACCCTCTCCACTGCCGCTCCGTCGATGATCAGTGGTGGATGCTGGGTGTGTGCACTCTCCTGAGGTCCACAATGACCTCCTTAGTCTTCTCCACGTTCAGGTGAGACTGTCTCATCGCTGTTGTTGATGAGAACCACCACGGTTGTGTCGTCCGCAAACTTGATGAACCGGTTGGAGCTGGATGATGGGTCAGCAGAGTGAAGAGGAGGGGGCTCAGGACACATCCTGTGTTCAGTGTGATGGTGCTGTGGAGGCGTTACTGCCGACCCTCACTGTCTGTGGTCTCCCCGTCAGGAAGTCCAATAGCCAGTTGCACAGGGAGGTGTTGAGTCCCAGCTGGTCCAGTTTGAGGATGAGCTGCTGTGGGATGATGGTGTTGAATGCTGAGCTGAAGTCGATAAACGGCATTCTAACATATGAGTCTTTAGTCTCCAGGTGGGTGAGGGCTGAGTGGAGGGCAGCGGAGATGGCATCATCAGTCGAGCGCTTGGACCGATATGCAAACTGGAAGGGGTCCAGGGCAGGGGGAGCTCAGACTTGATGTGCTGCAGGACTAGGCGTTCGAAGCACTTCATGAGGATGGGAGTGAGTGTGATCGGGCGGTAGTCGTCGTAGGGGGAAGACTTCTTTGGGACCCGGATTATGGTGGTGGCTTTGAGGCCTGTGGGGACAACAGCTTGTCGTAGTGAGGAGTTGAAGATATCGGTGACAACATCTGTGAGCTCCTCGGCACAGTCTCTCAGGACACGACCAGGAATGTTATCAGGACCCTGGGCTTTCCGTGGGTTCCTGGGCCTCACACTCTCTTCTGGGGATAGTGTGAGCACCTGGTCCTCAGGAGGTGGCTAGTTTTCTGTGCCTGGGTGCCGATGAAATCCCATGAATAATTGAATCACTATATCGTACAGATCTTAGATTAGATTGACTTTATTAATCTCTCTGGAGAGGAATTCGGATTACATTTCACAGGTTTGATCCATTAAAAATGGATCAATAATAGGTGCACTTTCTTCAAGATCTTCTTCTCATTTTCTTCAGAAATATCAACATGAGTTCTTCTAATATTTCTGTAATAATTGTAAGTTGGCAAAAACGATATTTTTTAACATAATTTCCATGTAATACTATTTTCTTTCTCAAGAGCATTTAAAAATATTTCAAATTTATTTTAAGTTTTAAATCTGTAACTATAGTTGCAAAATTCTTTAATTGGATGTTTACTAGAGCCACCTAGTGGCTGAACTAAATAACTACAGTTATCATTGGCCTGACTCAAACGAATAAATCTATACTTAAATGAATCAAGTCACTAAACCACATGCTCAGACAAGAGTCAGAGTTAGAAGAGTCAGAGTTGAAGATCCTCAGACAAGAGTCAGAGTTAGAAGAGTCAGAGTTGAAGATCCTCAGACAAGAGTCAGAGTTAGAAGAGTCAGAGTTGAAGATGCTCAGACAAGAGTCAGAGTTAGAAGAGTCAGAGTTGAAGATCCTCAGACAAGAAGCAGAGTTAGAAGAGTCAGAGTTGAAGATCCTCAGACAAGAGTCAGAGTTAGAAGAGTCAGAGTTGAAGATGCTCAGACAAGAGTCAGAGTTAGAAGAGTCAGAGTTGAAGATGCTCAGACAAGAGTCAGAGTTAGAAGAGTCAGAGTTGAAGATGCTCAGACAAGAGTCAGAGTTAGAAGAGTCAGAGTTGAAGATGCTCAGACAAGAGTCAGAGTTAGAAGAGTCAGAGTTGAAGATCCTCAGACAAGAAGCAGAGTTAGAAGAGTCAGAGTTGAAGATGCTCAGACAAGAGTCAGAGTTAGAAGAGTCAGAGTTGAAGATGCTCAGACAAGAGTCAGAGTTAGAAGAGTCAGAGTTGAAGATGCTCAGACAACAGTCAGAGTTAGAAGAGTCAGAGTTTAAGATGCTCAGACAACAGTCAGAGTTAGAAGAGTCAGAGTTTAAGATGCTCAGACAACAGTCAGAGTTAGAAGAGTCAGAGTTTAAGATGCTCAGACAACAGTCAGAGTTAGAAGAGTCAGAGTTTAAGATGCTCAGACAACAGTCAGAGTTAGAAGAGTCAGAGTTTAAGATGCTCAGACAACAGTCAGAGTTAGAAGAGTCAGAGTTTAAGATGCTCAGACAACAGTCAGAGTTAGAAGAGTCAGAGTTTAAGATGCTCAGACAAGAGTCAGAGTTAGAAGAGTCAGAGTTTAAGATGCTCAGACAACAGTCAGAGTTAGAAGAGTCAGAGTTTAAGATGCTCAGACAAGAGTCAGAGTTAGAAGATGCTCAGACAAGAGTCAGAGTTAGAAGAGTCAGAGTTTAAGATGCTCAGACAAGAGTCAGAGTTAGAAGAGTCAGAGTTTAAGATGCTCAGACAAGAGTCAGAGTTAGAAGAGTCAGAGTTGAAGATGCTTAGACAAAAGTCAATTCTAAATTCTATCCTGATGTTCCTCCTACAGACCGATGATAGCCAAGAAGAATCCCAAGATCCCCATGTCCAAGATGATGACCATCCTGGGAGCCAAGTGGCGAGAGTTCAGCTCCAACAACCCCTTCAAGGGAAACTCAGCTGCTGTCGCTGCAGCCGCTGCTGCTGCCGCCATCGCTGTCGCGGAGCAGGTCTCTGCAGCGACCGCCTCCCCTGAGCCGCCGCCACTGCCTCCACCAATCAGGAAAGCCAAGACGAAAGAGGGCAAAGGTCAGATGATAACTATGAGATGGTCTCACAACATGACGTTAACTAAAACTTAACTGGAGACTTGATATTAAAACACTTAAATATCGCAGTATTTGTTTTCACAATACTGTGATACTGTGAATATCGTTTTAATTATTTTCATGTGATTTTTTTTTGTGGAAATAATTTTAGTATTAAACTTCCGTTCGCTAAATTGCAGCAGTCCTTACGCCCATTCAATTGATGACTGAGGATGAGAGGATACAGTGACTTACAGCAGTTTTTAAAGCCGATTTTTGGACATATTTTGGTTTGAAAAGAAATGAAAGCAGTTACGACTTCGTCAACAGTCATGTGGTCTATAATTCTACAACACGTGTCAAATACTGGACAATACTACACATATATACTTGTTACTGCACTATCACGACACCAGAGTCAAGTACTGGACAATACTACACATATATACTTGTTACTACACTATCACAACACCAGAGTCAAGTACTGGACAATACTACACATATATACTTGTTACTACACTATCACAACACCAGAGTCAAGTACTCGACAATACTACGCATATATACTTGTTACTACACAATCACAACTACAGAGTCAAGTACTGGACAATACTACACATATATGCTTGTTACTACACTATCACGACACCAGAGTCAAGTACTGGACAATACTACACATATATACTTGTTACTACACTATCACAACACCAGAGTCAAGTACTGGACAATACTACACATATATACTTGTTACTACACTATCACAACACCAGAGTCAAGTACTCGACAATACTACGCATATATACTTGTTACTACACAATCACAACTACAGAGTCAAGTACTGGACAATACTACACATATATGCTTGTTACTACACTATCACAACACCAGAGTCAAGTACTGGACAATACTACACATATATACTTGTTACTACACTATCACAACACCAGAGTCAAGTACTGGACAATACTACACATATATACTTGTTACTACACTATCACAACACCAGAGTCAAGTACTGGACAATACTACACATATATACTTGTTACTACACTATCACAACACCAGAGTCAAGTACTCGACAATACTACGCATATATACTTGTTACTACACAATCACAACTACAGAGTCAAGTACTGGACAATACTACACATATATGCTTGTTACTACACTATCACAACACCAGAGTCAAGTACTGGACAATACTACACATATATACTTGTTACTACACTATCACAACACCGGAGTCAAGTACTGGACAATACTACACATATATGCTTGTTACTACACTATCACAACACCAGAGTCAAGTACTGGACAATACTACACATATATACTTGTTACTACACTATCACAACACCAGAGTCAAGTACTGGACAATACTACACATATATACTTGTTACTACACTATCACAACACCGGAGTCAAGTACTGGACAATACTACACATATATCCTTGTTACTACACTATCACAACACCAGAGTTAAGTACTGGACAATACTACACATATATACTTGTTACTACACTATCACAACACCAGAGTCAAGTACTCCACAATGCTCCACATATATACTTGTTACTACACAATCACAACTACAGAGTCAAGTACTGGACAATACTACACATATATACTTGTTACTACACTATCACAACACCAGAGTCAAGTACTCCACAATACTCCACATATATACTTGTTACTACACAATCACAACTACAGAGTCAAGTACTGGACAATACTACACATATATCCTTGTTACTACACTATCACAACACAAGAGTCAAGTACTGGACAATACTACACATATATACTTGTTACTACACTATCACAACACCAGAGTCAAGTACTGGACAATACTACACATATATACTTGTTACTACACTATCACAACACCAGAGTTAAGTACTCGACAATACTACACATATATCCTTGTTACTACACAATCACAAGTACAGAGTCAAGTACTGGACAATACTACACATATATCCTTGTTACTACACTATCACTATCGTGACACTATGGTATCAACAACACGCAGCACGTGCCTCTAACTACAGTCCATATGTTTGTGGTTCAGGTCCAGGTTACAAGAAGCGCAGCAAGAGTCCTCGAGTGTCGGAGAAGAAGAAGTCAGTGGCTGCAGCGAAGGCTAAGAAAATGGCGCCCATACGTATCAAACTGTCACCAGTGGCTGCCAAGAGGAAGAAGAGTTGCTCGGTGAGTTGAAACTCGTCTCGACTCCGTGTCCGAGTCTCACTTCCCTTCGTCGCGGTCTCAGAGCGAGGACCTGGACGAGGACGAGTCCGAGCACGAGGACTCCAGCGTCCACAGCTCCTCGGTTCGCTCGGACAGCTCGGGCCGCGTGAAGAAGAACAAGCGAGGACGACCCGCCAAGAAGAAGAAGAAGAGTGAGAGAACGATATCTGCTCCGGTTAAAAACAAACGACAACAACTTGTTTGTGGCTCCAGCTGTCGGCGAGGAGGAGGGGGACGGCTACGAGACGGACCACCAGGACTACTGCGAGGTGTGTCAGCAGGGCGGGGAGATCATTCTGTGCGACACGTGTCCACGAGCCTATCACCTCGTCTGCCTGGAGCCGGAGCTGGAGAAGGCTCCCGAGGGCAAGTGGAGCTGTCCACACTGTGTGAGTATGTGTGCGCACAAGCAGTTTTTGTCGTTGTTCGACGAGCAAATGGTTAATAAATGATGCTTTAAATAGTATTAACAGATACGTAGAGTGGGTTCTTAGTTCGTTACCGACATATTTCTTACCCAAACATCTTTTTTAATATTTTTTAACATTTCAAATGTTGAAACTTCAATCATTTCTATTGAAATGTTGTTGCTTTTTAAAGCACTTAATTCTTAATAATTGTCTCAATAATTTAAATATTGCATAGTTTATTTGTTTGTTTACTTAAATTTAAAACAATATTTCAACATGAATGTTTTCGTTTGTTTTAGTTTTGTATTTTAATTTGTATTATTCAAAAACAAATGTTTTAATACCTCGCCTTTATAATCCTATATAAAAGTATATACTAGTGCCACCAGACAATACATCTACTCGCGTGTATGTATTTTGATTTTATCCATCTTTATTTTGCAAAAACAGAATAAATTCACATTTACATATTTTAAAAAACAATATTCAAAATCTACAAAGTAGTAAGATGATGCTTTGCCGCCCAGCCAACCAATCACAGCTGGTGATCCTTTCTTGACATGGATGTAGAATCTATATACAGTATTTTAGTGACCAATCAGGCGTCATTTATTGGAAACAAATGTGTAGAAAAGCATCATGGGAGTTCACTGTTTTGTTGTAGTCAGTGTGGTCGTGAGCGTTGGTCTTGTGTTGCCTCAGGAGAAAGAGGGGATCCAGTGGGAGGCTAAGGACGAGGACTTTGAAGACTTCGAGGAGGACAGCGAGGACCGGGTGATCTCGGAGGTGAGCCAGGGTCTGCCCGTCGGAGCGGAGGAGGAGGACGACGACCACATGGAGTTCTGCCGGGTGTGTAAAGACGGAGGTGAACTGTTGTGCTGTGACACCTGCACATCCTCCTACCACATCCACTGTCTGAACCCTCCACTGCCAGAGATCCCCAATGGAGAGTGGTTGTGTCCACGCTGCACGGTCAGTCACTGTCGCCTTCTCTGCTTCTGTCACTCGTCGTCTGGTGCTGCAGCCTCACTTCACGTGCACACTCATGAGCGCCTCACTTCACGTGCACACTCATGAGCTCCTCACTTCACGTGCACACTCATGAGCTCCTCACTTCACGTGCACACTCATGAGCTCCTCCTGTGTCAGTGCCGTCACTATATTGAATGATTTAACATTTCCAATGTGGAATTTTTTAATAAATATAATATTTAATGATTGAATTTGATTTTTAAACTTTTTTCTATAGATGTTAGATAGATGGATAGATAGATGGAGAGATGGAGAGATGGATAGCTGGATGGATGGAGAGATAGATAGAGAGATGGATGGATGGATAGAGAGATGGATGGAGAGATAGATGGATAGAGAGATGGATGGATAGATAGATGGATGGAGAGATGGATGGAGAGATAGATAGACAGATGGATGGATAGATAGATGATAGATAGATGGATGGAGAGATTGATTGATAGATAGATAGATAGATAGATAGATAGATAGATAGATAGATAGATAGATAGATAGATAGATAGATAGATAGATAGATAGATAGATAGATAGATAGATAGATAGATAGATGGAGAGATTGATTGATAGATAGATAGATAGATAGATAGATAGATAGATAGATAGATAGATAGATAGATAGATAGATAGATAGATAGATAGATAGATAGATAGATAGATAGATAGATAGATAGATAGATATATAGATAGATAGATAGATGGAGAGATAGATAGAGAGATGGATGGATGGATAGATAAATAGAGAGATGGATGGAGTGATGGATGGATGGATAGATGGATAGATAGATGGATAGATGGATAGATAGATGGATAGATATATGGAGGGATGAATGGATGGATAGCTGGATGGATGGAGAGATAGATGGATGGGAGATAGATAGAGGGATGGATGGATGGATAAGGAGAGAGAGAGAGAGAGAGAGTTATGGATGGATAGAGGGAAAGGTTGAATTTGTTTTTTAATGATTGTATAATTATTTAAGGGTTGTTTGTACACATACAGTTTGATATTCTCATTCCAATAATCAACAATACATTCAACATTTGTAGCCAGTATATATAATACTTTTTATTTTTGTTTGTTTGGTCTTTTCAAATATATTATAAATATATTCAATATGAAAATGAATAAAAACACCCTGGATAAAACTAAGATTATTAAAATGCTACAAATAAAAAATAAAAAATTGATATTAATATTAATCTATTATAATTTTAACATCAAATTAAAGATCAAAAAACTTTTTTTTTAAATAAAACAAATTCAGCCCTTGAACATACAAATAATTCAATTAAGCTTTTCAAGAAAATTATTAAATTATTAAAAAACAAAATGTAATCAAAAAGAAATCAAATGACAACATTTGAATTGTTCAATTCTTCTTTTCAATATTCTGATGTCACTGATGTCCGTCCATCCTCGACGCCATCTAGTGTCCAGTGAACACGTTTACAGTCTGACAACACTTGTGTCACTGAGGTGATTTGTTGTTGTTGTTGTTGTTTGCTGCACGACCACCTTCTTGTTCAGCCTTGTCGTCTTTATTCATCACAAAGAATCATTTGAGACTATTTTTGTCTCTCACGATAAAAACACTTAGTATTTTCTACATTTTGAAAGAAATAACTGAACAGTTCTTGTAGCACATCAGTAAAGTGGCTCAATAAAAAGCCTTTCTATACAGTCAAGTTCAAGTCAAGTGCTTTTATTAGCACTTTTTACATCGACTATGTTCTTTACGCTGCCGTCTCCAGCATCTTACATCAATTCATTGATGCGAAGCTTAGGTCCGTTGATGCAAAGCATCTCTATTTCCTTCTTAGACATGTGAAAAGAGGGCGTACAGTCTGAGAATGACGGTACATTTAATACTTTTCGTTGAACTATTTTATGAATAATGGATTGCAATAATGTATATTGAGACACTTTAACCGACAAGAGGTTATGAACTATATATTAAATACTTTAAATTCCTTATGTTCTTGACATCCATCCTCTCTGTTCCTTATCTTATATTAAAGCGTGACGTCTTTACTGGTCGTAACATCAACATGAACATGAATCTAATTTGATTTCAAGCCAATCATCCGACCACGTTAAACCAAACTGTGACAATAACGGATTTTGATGTCCCTCCTCTAGTGTCCACCAATCAAGGGACGAGTTCAGAAGATCCTTCACTGGCGGTGGGGCGAGCCTCCTCCTCCCATCCCTGTGCCTCCTCCTCCCGACGCTCCTGCTGACGCTCCTCCACCTCCTCCCATGAAGGGCCGAGCCGAGAGGGAGTTCTTTGTCAAGTTTGTGGGCCAGTCCTACTGGCACTGCTCGTGGATCACAGAGCTGCAGGTAACTAACCTAAAACTACGTATGAATAAAACACTTCAGAGGATAATGAAAACTTCTCAGTCTAACTTTTAATGGGTCAACTAGTTCATAAATACACCTTTGAAAGTATGTCACATCAAGAATGGTATCATGAGGTGAATATATCAGATCGGATTATAACGTCAGTCAAATACATATTATCGAATTGTATCATGAGTTAAAAACATCGTATTGAATTGTATCTTGAGATGAATTTATCGTATTGAATTGTATTGTGAGGAGAATATATCATATTGAATTGTACTGTGAGGAGAATATATCGTATTGAATTGTATTGTGAGGAGAATATATCGTATTGAATTGTATTGTGAGGAGAATATATCGCATTGAATTGTATTGTGAGGAGAATATATTGTATTGAATTTTATTGTGAGGAGAATATATCATATTGAATTGTATTGTGAGGTGGATATATTGTATTGAATTGTATTGTGAGGAGAATATATCGTATTGAATTGTATTGTGAGGTGGATATATCGTATTGAATTGTATTGTGAGGAGAATATATCGTATTGAATTGTATTTTGAGGAGAATATATGGTATTGAATTGTATTGTGAGGAGAATATATCGTATTGAATTGTATCGTGAGGTGGATATATCGTATTGAATTGTATTGTGAGGAGAATATATGGTATTGAATTGTATTGTGAGGAGAATATATGGTATTGAATTGTATCGTGAGGTGAATATATCGTATTGAATTGTATTGTGAGGTGAATATATCCTATTGAATTGTATTGTGAGGAGAATATATCCTATTGAATTGTATTGTGAGGAGAATATATCATATTGAATTGTATCGTGAGGTCTATTGTGAGGAGTATATATCCTATTGAATTGTATTGTGAGGAGAATATATCATATTGAATTGTATCGTGAGGTGAATATATCCTATTGAATTGTATTGTGAGGTGAATATATCCTATTGAATTGTATTGTGAGGAGAATATATCATATTGAATTGTATCGTGAGGTGAATATATCGTATTGAATTGTATTGTGAGGCGAATATATCGTATTGAATTGTATCGTGAGGTGGATATATATCGTATTGAATTGTATCGTGAGTTGAATATATCGTATTGAATTGTATCGTGAGGTGAATATATCGTATTGAATTGTATCGTGAGGTGAATATATCCTATTGAATTGTATCGTGAGGTGAATATATCCTATTGAATTGTATTGTGAGGTGAATATATCGTATTGAATTGTATCGTGAGGTGAATATATCCTATTGAATTGTATTGTGAGGAGAATATATCCTATTGAATGGTATTGTGAGGAGAATATATCATATTGAATTGTATCGTGAGGTGAATATATCCTATTGAATTGTATTGTGAGGTGAATATATCGTATTGAATTGTATCGTGAGGTGAATATATCCTATTGAATTGTATTGTGAGGAGAATATATCCTATTGAATTGTTTCGTGAGGAGAATATATCGTATTGAATTGTATTGTGAGGTGAATATATCATATTGAATTGTATCGTGAGGTGAATATATCCTATTGAATTGTATTGTGAGGAGAATATATCCTATTGAATTGTATCGTGAGGAGAATATATCGTATTGAATTGTATCGTGAGTTGAACATATCATATTGAATTGTATCGTGAGGTGAATATATCCTATTGAATTGTATTGTGAGGTGAATATATCGTATTGAATTGTATCGTGAGGTGAATATATCCTATTGAATTGTATTGTGAGGAGAATATATCCTATTGAATGGTATTGTGAGGAGAATATATCATATTGAATTGTATCGTGAGGTGAATATATCCTATTGAATTGTATTGTGAGGTGAATATATCGTATTGAATTGTATCGTGAGGTGAATATATCCTATTGAATTGTATTGTGAGGAGAATATATCCTATTGAATTGTTTCGTGAGGAGAATATATCGTATTGAATTGTATTGTGAGGTGAATATATCATATTGAATTGTATCGTGAGGTGAATATATCCTATTGAATTGTATTGTGAGGAGAATATATCCTATTGAATTGTATCGTGAGGAGAATATATCGTATTGAATTGTATCGTGAGTTGAACATATCATATTGAATTGTATCGTGAGGTGAATATATCGTATTGAATTGTATCGTGAGGTGAATATATCGTATTGAATTGTATTGTGAGGAGAATATATCCTATTGAATTGTATCGTGAGGAGAATATATCGTATTGAATTGTATTGTGAGGAGAATATATCGTATTGAATTGTATTGTGAGTTGAATATATCGTATTGAATTGTATCGTGAGTTGAATATATCATAATGAATTGTATCGTGAGGTGAATATATCGTATTGAATTGTATCGTGAGGTGAATATATCCTATTGAATTGTATTGTGAGGTGAATATATCGTATTGAATTGTATCGTGAGGTGAATATATCGTATTGAATTGTATTGTGAGGTGAATATATCATATTGAATTGTATCGTGAGGTGAATATATCGTATTGAATTGTATCGTGAGCTGAATATATCGTATTGTATTGTATCGTGAGGTTAATATATCATATTTAATTGTATCACGAGGTGAATATATCGTATTGAATTGTATCGTGAGTTGAATATATCGTATTGAATTGTATCGTGAGTTGAATATATTGTATTGAATTGTATTGTGAGGTTAATATATCATATTGAATTGTATCACGAGGTGAATATATCGTATCAAATTGTATCATGAGGTGAATATATCGTTTTGAATTGTATTGTGAGGTGAATATATCGTATTGAATTGTATCGTGAGGTGAATATATCCTATTGAATTGTATTGTGAGGAGAATATATCCTATTGAATTGTATCACGAGGTGAATATATCGTATCAAATTGTATCATGAGGTGAATATATCGTATTGAATTGTATTGTGAGGTGAATATATCGTATTGAATTGTATCGTGAGGTGAATATATCCTATTGAATTGTATTGTGAGGAGAATATAGCCTATTGAATTGTTTCGTGAGGAGAATATATCGTATTGAATTGTATTGTGAGTTGAATATATCGTATTGAATTGTATCGTGAGGTGAATATATCATATTGAATTGTATTGTGAGGAGAATATATCTTATTGAATTGTATCGTGAGGAGAATATATCGTATTGAATTGTATCGTGAGTTGAATATATCATATTGAATTGTATCGTGAGGTGAATATATCATATTGAATTGTATCGTGAGGTGAATATATCGTATTGAATTGTATTGTGAGGAGAATATATCCTATTGAATTGTATCGTGAGGAGAATATATCGTATTGAATTATATTGTGAGGAGAATATATCGTATTGAATTGTATTGTGAGTTGAATATATCGTATTGAATTGTATCGTGAGTTGAATATATATTATTGAATTGTATCGTGAGGTGAATATATCGTATTGAATTGTATCGTGAGGTGAATATATCCTATTGAATTGTATTGTGAGGTGAATATATCGTATTGAATTGTATCGTGAGGTGAATATATCCTATTGAATTGTATTGTGAGGTGAATATATCGTATTGAATTGTATCGTGAGGTGAATATATCGTATTGAATTGTATTGTGAGTTGAATATATCATATTGAATTGTATCGTGAGGTGAATATATCGTATTGAATTGTATCGTGAGGTGAATATATCCTATTGAATTGTATTGTGAGGTGAATATATCGTATTGAATTGTATTGTGAGGTGAATATATCATATTGAATTGTATCGTGAGGTGAATATATCGTATTGAATTGTATCGTGAGCTGAATATATCGTATTGTATTGTATCGTGACGTTAATATATCATATTTAATTGTATCACGAGGTGAATATATCGTATTGAATTGTATCGTGAGTTGAATATATCGTATTGAATTGTATTGTGAGTTGAATATATTGTATTGAATTGTATTGTGAGGTTAATATATCATATTGAATTGTATCACGAGGTGAATATATCGTATCAAATTGTATCATGAGGTGAATATATCGTATTGTATTGTATCGTGAGCTGAATATATCATATTGAATTGTATCGTGAACTGAATATATCATATTTAATCGTATCCTGAGGTGAATATATTGTATTGAATTGTATTGTGAGGTGAATATATCATATTGAATTGTATCGTGAGCTGAATATATCGTATTGTATTGTATCGTGAGCTGGATATATCATATCGAATTGTATCGTTAGCTGAATATATCGTATCGAATTGTATCGTGAGCTGAATATATCATATTGAATTGTATCATGAGGAGAATATATCATATTGAATTGTATTGTGAGCTGAATATATCATACTGAATTGTATTGTGAGGTGAATATATCATATTGAATTGTACTGTGAGGAAGATATATCATATTGAATTGTATCATTATGTGAATATATCATATTGAATTGTATTGTGAGTTGAATATATCATATTGAATTGTATCGTTAGGTGAATATATCATATTGAATTGTATTGTGAGGTGAATATATCGTATTGAATTGTATCGTGAGGTGAATATATCGTATTGAATTGTATCGTGAGGTGAATATATCTTATTGAATTGTATTGTGAGGTGAATATATCATATTGAATTGTATCGTGAGGTGAATATATCGTATTGAATTGTATCGTGAGCTGAATATATCGTATTGTATTGTATCGTGAGGTTAATATATCATATTTAATTGTATCACAAGGTGAATATATCGTATTGAATTGTATCGTGAGTTGAATATATCGTATTGAATTGTATCGTGAGTTGAATATATTGTATTGAATTGTATTGTGAGGTTAATATATTGTATTGAATTGTATCGTGAGGTGAATATATCATATTGAATTGTATCGTGAGGTGAATATATCTTATTGTATTGTATCGTGAGCTGGATATATCATATCGAATTGTATCGTTAGCTGAATATATCGTATCGAATTGTATCGTGAGCTGAATATATCATATTGAATTGTATTGTGAGGTGAATATATCGTATTGAATTGTATCGTGAGGTGAATATATCCTATTGAATTGTATTGTGAGGTGAATATATCGTATTGAATTGTATCGTGAGGTGAATATATCGTATTGAATTGTATTGTGAGTTGAATATATCATATTGAATTGTATCGTGAGGTGAATATATCGTATTGAATTGTATCGTGAGGTGAATATATCCTATTGAATTGTATTGTGAGGTGAATATATCGTATTGAATTGTATTGTGAGGTGAATATATCATATTGAATTGTATCGTGAGGTGAATATATCGTATTGAATTGTATCGTGAGCTGAATATATCGTATTGTATTGTATCGTGACGTTAATATATCATATTTAATTGTATTGTGAGCTGAATATATCATATTGAATTGTATTGTGAGGTGAATATATCGTATTGAATTGTATCTGGAGCTGAATATATCATATTGAATTGTATTGTGAGCTGAATATATCATATTGAATTGTATTGTGAGGTGAATATATCATATTGAATTGTATTGTGAGCTGAATATATCGTATTGTATTGTATCGTGAGCTGGATATATCATATTGAATTGTATTGTGAGCTGAATATATCGTATTGTATCGTGAGCTGGATATATCATATTGAATTGTATCATGAGCTGAATATATCATATTGAATTGTATCGTGAGGTATATATATTGTATTGAATTGTATCGTGAGCTGAATATATCATATTGAATTGTATCGTGAGGTGAAAATATCATAATGAATTGTATCGTGAGGTGAATATATCATATTGAATTGTATCGTGAGGTGAATATATCATATTGAATTGTATCGTCAGGTGAATATATCATATTGAATTGTATCGTGAGGTGAATATATCATATTGAATTGTATCGTGAGGTGAATATATCATATTGAATTGTATCGTCAGGTGAATAAATCATTTTGAATTGTATCGTGAGGTGAATATATCATATTGAATTGTATTGTGAGGAGAATATATCATATTGAATTGTACTGTGAGGAGAATATATCATATTGAATTGTATCGTCAGGTGAATATATCATATTGAATTGTATTGTGAGGTGAATATATCATATTGAATTGTATCGTCAGGTGTATATATCATATTGAATTGTATCGTGAGGTGTATATATCATATTGAATTGTATCGTGAGGTGAATATATCATATTGAATTGTATCGTCAGGTGAATATATCATATTGAATTGTATCGTGAGGTGAATATATCATATTGAATTGTATCGTGAGGTGAATATATCATAATGAATTGTATCGTGAGGTGAATATATCATATTGAATTGTATCGTCAGGTGAATATATCATATTTAATTGTATCGTGAGGTGAATATATCGTATTGAATTGTATCGTCAGGTGAATATATCGTATTGAATTGTATCGTCAGGTGAATATATCATATTGAATTGTATCGTGAGGTGAATATATCGTATTGAATTGTATCGTCAGGTGAATATATCATATTGAATTGTATCGTGAGGTGAATATATCGTATTGAATTGTATCGTCAGGTGTATATATCATATTGAATTGTATCGTGAGGTGAATATATCATATTGAATTGTATCGTCAGGTGAATATATCATAATGAATTGTAGCGTCAGGTGTATATATCATATTGAATTGTACCGTCAGGTGAATATATCATAATGAATTGTATCGTGAGGTGAATATATCATATTGAATTGTATCGTGAGGTGAATATATCATATTGAATTGTATTGTGAGGTGAATATATCATATTGAATTGTATCGTCAGGTGAATATATCATAATGAATTGTAGCGTCAGGTGAATATATCATAATGAATTGTATCGTGAGGTTAATATATCATATTGAATTGTATCGTCAGGTGAATATATCATATTGAATTGTATCGTGAGGTGAATATATCATATTGAATTGTATCGTGAGGTGAATATATCATAATGAATTGTATCGTGAGGTGAATATATCATATTGAATTGTATCGTCAGGTGAATATATCATATTGAATTGTATCGTGAGGTGAATATATCGTATTGAATTGTATCGTCAGGTGTATATATCATATTGAATTGTATCGTGAGGTGAATATATCATATTGAATTGTATCGTCAGGTGAATATATCATAATGAATTGTAGCGTCAGGTGTATATATCATATTGAATTGTATCGTCAGGTGAATATATCATAATGAATTGTATCGTGAGGTGAATATATCATATTGAATTGTATCGTCAGGTGTATATATCATATTGAATTGTATCGTGAGGTGAATATATAAGTAAGTAAGTAAGTAAGCAATTTTTATTTGTATAGCGATTTTCCAGACCAGGGTCACAAAGCGCTTAAACAATCAAAACAATATTCAATAAAGTATATACTTTAAAGGTCAAGATAAAACTGATAACACAACAGGAGTTCCAGAAAATCAAGGCAAAGCCTGAACAAATAAAAACATCTTAAGATGTTTCTTAAAGGATTCAGTAGATCTGTCAAGTGCAAAGAGAGAGGAAGATTGTTCCAAAGCTTAGGAGCAACAGTCTGGAAGGATTTCTCTCCTCTGGTCCTGAACCGTGTGTGTGAAACCATCAGTAGATTCTGATCCACAGACCTCAGAGCCTGAGCTGGGGTGTAAGGCTGGATCAGATCAGGGATGCAAGGAGGAGCCTGACCATGAATAGATCTGAAAGTAAGAACCAGAATTTTTAAGTTGATCCTGAATGAAACTGGAAGCCAGTGAAGAGTTCTTGTACTTGAGCGGGTCAGAATTCTCGCTGCAGATTTCTGAATCAACTGCAGACGAGACAGATCCTTCTTGTTAAGACATGAAAACAAACTGTTACAATAGTCCAGACGAGAAGAAACAAACACATGGATTACAAGCTCTAGATCATGTTGTGACAACATTTTCCTAAGTTTAGAGATTTTTCTCAGTTGAAGGAAACAGTTTCTGGTCAGTTTTCTGCAGTGTTGTACTAGAGACATGTTTTTATCAAATACAACACCCAGGTTTCTCAGGCTCAGTTTGACAGACTGACCTAAGTCACCCAAGTACTGACTCAACCCTGGAACCTTATCATCAGGAGCAATCACCAGAGTTTCAGTTTTGTCCGCATTTAGCTGCAAAGTGTTTTCACGGGAATCAAGTACAGCAAAAACAATAAAGGACCCAGAACAGAACCTTGAGGTCTGCTGATTCAGAGCTCATTTGATTGGCAGATACACTAAAACTGCGCCCAGAAAGGTAAGATGAGAACCATTCTAACACAGACCCAGACAATCCCACTTCATACCTCAGTCTTCTCAACAGGATCTGGTGCTCAACTGTGTTAAAGGCTGAGGACAGATCCAAGAGAACCAGAACAGTGAATTTACCCGAGTCAGCCGACATCATGATGTCACTGGACACCTTCAGTTAAGCTGTCTCTGTAGAGTGATGTTTACGGAAGCCAGACTGAAACTTCTCATGGATGTCGCTCTGATCCAGGAAGAAAGATAGCTGCTCAGACACCACCTTCTCCAAGATCTTGGACAAGAAAGGGAGCTTAGAAATAGGCCTGAAATTACTGAGGTCAGTTGGGTCTAAGCCTGGCTATTTGAGCAGAGGCTCCACAATGGCATGTTTAAATGCATTGGGAAAAACCCCTGTGGAAAGGGAGAGGTTCACCATATTGGTAACCCAGGGGCCAATTACATCAAATACTTTGATAAAAAGCCTACAAGGAAGGACGTCATCTGAGCAAGAGGAGGGTTTCATTTTGTTCACTAGTGCCGAAATATCACCCAGAGATACAGCATTGAAGGAAGACCAAGAGGAGGAGAGGGGCTCAGAGACAGTAGGGGTTCCAAACAAAGAGTGAGAGTGCGTTCAGAAACATGTTGTTCAAAATTAAAGGCTTCTGTTAAAGTTAAAAGTTCCTTAGCAGAGCAAGATATGACATCATCAACATAAAGATTCATTTGAATAATGGAAGATAAGAAGTCACTAAAGTCTTTCAAGAACACCGCCGCAGGACCAGGCGGGCGGTAGATTGACACACAATAGAAAGGTCTTGTAGAACCAACCAAGATCATCTGAGACTCAAAAGAAGTTAATTTCTTTGTCTGGATCACTTTGCAAGAACAACTCTCCCTAAAAACTGTAGCAAGACCTCCCCGTATATTGTATTGAATTGTATCGTGAAGTGAATATATCGTATTGAATTGTATCGTGAGCTGAATATATCGTATCGAATTGTATCGTTAGGTGAATATATCATATCAAATTGTATCGTGAGCTGAATATATTGTATCTAATTGTATCGTGAGGTGAATATATTGTATCGAATTGTATCGTGAGGTGAATATATTGTAACGAATTGTAATGTTAGTTGAATATACAGTATTTGAACAAATTGTAACCTTAAGTGAATATATCGTATTGAATTGTATCGTGAGGTGAATATATCGTAAAAAACTGTAACCTTAAGTAAATATATCGTATTGAATTGTAATGTGAGGCTCTCTTTGTCTCTTGCAATATTTTCACTTTCAAACTATTAAACCATTATTTGTCTTGGTGTAGCTGGAGATTTTCCACTCGGTGATGTACAGAAACTACCAGAGGAAGACGGACATGGACGAGCCGCCCTCCCTGGACTACGGCTCAGGCGCCGAGGATGAGAACGGCGTGGGGAAGAGCGAGAAGAGGAGGGCCAAAGATCCGCAGTACGCCATCATGGACGACAAGTACTACAAATATGGAATCAAACCCGAGTGGATGATCATCCATCGCATCATCAACCACAGGTGACTCGCTCTGTTGCTCTGGAGAAACACACTCGTGATCACCGACATCCGTTCTGTCCTCCAGTGTGGACAAGAAGGGCAACTACCACTACCTGGTCAAGTGGAGGGATTTAACCTACGACCAGTGCACGTGGGAGAGTGACGACATGGACATCCCTGACTTTGTCGTTCACAAGAAGAACTACTGGAAACATAGGTGAGTTATTTAGTGAGTCGACATGATGAACAAACCATCAGTTATTAACTTAATTATTACTCATGAAAAAAACCTGTAACACAGCCAACGAAGCGTCTCCAACCTTTTTTGCCTCGTGGTTTAAGTCTTATATTCACTTTCCGAATATATATTGTTTTTGTTTCACTCATTTTGACCAGTTTACAGGTTTATTTTATTATGTTTGAATAAACTCTGGATGCATCAAGAGTCACATGTTGATGTTAAAACCTGCAGGTACAAAAAACAAAAACAAAAACAAAAACTGATGATATGTAACAAATGCTCACAACAAAACAATGAGCTTAATGATGAAAACATTAGTTTGATTGTGTAAGTTTGCAGTAGAAAGTCTCTGACACGTCTGTCACAAACACACTTTTTCACGTTTTATTTCTCTTCGGACTCTTTTGATTATAAATGTTGTTTGACCCGAGCTCCAGATGTTGGTCACAAAGCACTTTTACAATCTAAAACAATACAGTTAATAGTTAAAATACATATTTTAAAAGATCAAGACAACACAGAGACAAACACAGCAGCAACAAGAAAGTTAAGAAAAAGCTCAAATAAAAGTATCTTAAGATGTTTCTTGAAGGAGTCAGTAGATCATCAAACACAGATGTTTCTTGAAGGAGTCAGTAGATCATCAAACACAGATGTTTCTTGAAGGAGTCAGTAGATCATCAAACACAGATGTTTCTTGAAGGAGTCAGTAGATCATCAAACACAGAGATGGTTCCAAAGCTTAGGAGCAACAGTCTGGAAGGATTTCTCTCCTCTGGTCCTGAACCGTGTTCAGGAACCATCAGTAGATTCTGATCCACAGACCTCAGAGCCCGAGCTGGGGTGTAAGTCTGGATCAGATCACTGATGGAAGGTCTGACCATGAATGGATCTGAAAGTAAGAACCAGAATTTTAAAGTTGATCCTAAAAGAAACTGGCAGCCAGTGAAGAGTTTTAAGGATCTGAGAAATGTGAGTTCTTCTACTAGAGCGGCTCAGAATTCTGGCTGCAGAGTTTTGTATGAACTACAGGCGAGACAGATCCTCAGAATTGTCTTGTTTAGACACCAAAACAAACTGTTACAATAGTCCAGACGAGAAGACACAAACTCTACTACTGTTCATGTTGTTTCTCCAGAGACAGCATCATGAAGGAGGACCCGGACAAACCCAAGCGGATGAGGAGCAAAGACCAGGAGGGCGAAGAAGGTTCTCCTGTTTCTCCGGTCACCGATGTGAGTTCGATCTGGACCATTCATTTGAAGTTTGTTCTCACTCACTGAGCTGAAACAACAACTGGTGCTTCTTGGTGGTCTCAGCCCACCATCAAGTACGAGGAGCAGCCGGACTACGTGACGTCGACGGGAGGAACGCTGCACCTGTACCAGATGGAGGGTCTGAACTGGCTGCGCTTCTCCTGGGCTCAGGGCACCGACACCATCCTGGCAGATGAGATGGGTCTGGGCAAAACCATCCAGACCATCGTCTTCCTGTACTCTCTGTTCAAAGAGGTATTTCAATATATCATCATCAGAATAGTCAATGAATTGAACATTTCAAATGTTTCAACTTTCTTTCTTTCTTTAATTCTTTTGTTTTTTAAGCATTATTATTATTTTGAATAACTAAGTCTTTTTTATTGAATCATTGTTTGAATGATTTATATACTGAAAGGTTAAATCATCATCAATTAAAATGATTATTTTGAATAACATTAGATTTTTTTTACACAGATTGATATTCTAGTTTGAATAATTCAAAATAAATGTGATAAATGTTTTTTTTTTTTTTTTTTTTTTTTAACTTCTTTTAAATTCAATATGAAAATGTTGGTTCCAAAATATTTTTTTTACACACAGTTTGGTCTTCTAATTTTGTTGTACATTAAAATGAATTTTTGGAATTAGAAAATTAAACTCGAAAATGATGTCCAAAATCTGTCATTATTTTTCAAATTCAATCGTAAGTAAGTAAGTCATTTATAGTGTATAAAAAACACAGTTCAATGCAGAAATATATATGTTCAAATATTCCAAACGATGAATCAATTCTTGCAAAAACAAAATTTCAATAAATCATGTGTTGTTTTTTGATTATCTGTCGTATGATTGGCTGAAAATTACATCGAGTAGTTCGGTGATCTTTTAGTTTTGTCTGATCTCACTTTTGTAGCAACATTTTTATATTGAATTTAAAAGTTATGTTTTGATTAATGAAATTAATGAAAACATGTCAATCTTTGTATCCTTTTTCTTTTGCATCCTATTCTTTGGGTTTATTTCCTCTGATCTATGTTCTTTATATTTGCCCTTTGTTATCCCTTGCGCATTGTTCTTTTGTTAATAAAGTCTATCTAATCTTAAATATAGATCTCTATGTGTGAAAAACAACAACAATCAATTAAAATGTTTTAATTAAATTATCCAATAAAAACAAATGAAAGCTTTTCATAAAATGACTCAAAACTTGAAAAAGAAAACGTTTCAATGTTTGAAATCTTCAGTGTCTTTTGACCGATACACTCTCATGGATCTGGTCTCTCCTGTGCCTTCCTGTCTCGGTCCAACGTCACGTTCTGTCCATCAGGGTCACACCAAGGGTCCGTTCCTGGTCAGCGCCCCACTGTCCACCATCATCAACTGGGAGAGGGAGTTCGAGATGTGGGCGCCCGACTTCTACGTGGTGACGTACACGGGCGACAAGGACAGCCGGGCCATCATCCGAGAGAACGAGTTCTCCTTCGAGGACTCGGCGGTGAGGGTCGGGAAGAAGGCCTTCAAGCTGAGGGTGAGCGGAGGAGAAGCGAGCGTGAGTCACGTGATGGTGACCGAGCTGTCGATCTTCCCGTAGAGAGACATTCCCATCAAGTTCCACGTGCTGTTGACCTCCTACGAGCTCGTGACCATCGACCAGACGGCGCTGAAGTCCATCGACTGGGCTTGTCTGGTGGTCGATGAGGCTCATCGCCTCAAAAACAACCAGTCGAAGGTACGTCAAGTTTCTTAGTGGTTCTCATTCCATGATGGAATAATACTATCATGTTATGATGGAATACTACTATCATGTCATGAAGGAATACTACTATCTTGTCATGAAGGAATACTACTATCTTGTCATGATGGAATACTACTATCATGTCATGATGGAATACTACTATCATGTTGTGATGGAATACTACTATCATGTCATGATGGAATACTACTATCATGTCATGAAGGAATACTACTATCATGTAATGAAGGAATACTAATATCATGTCATGATGGAATACTACTGTCATGTCATGATAGAGTATTACTATCATGTCATGATGGAATACTACTATCATGTCATGATGGAATACAACTATCATGTCATGATAAAATACAACTATCATGTCATGATGGAATACTACTATCATGTCATGATGGAATACTACTATCATGTCATGATGAAATACAACTATCATGTCATGATGGAATACAACTATCATGTCATGATGGAATACTACTATCATGTCATGATGGAATACTACTATCATGTCATGATGGAATACAACTATCATGTCATGATGGAATACAACTATCATGTCATGATGGAATACTACTATCATGTCATGATGGAATACAACTATCATGTCATGATGGAATACTACTATCATGTCATGATGGAATACTACTATCATGTCATGATGGAATACAACTATCATGTCATGATGGAATACTACTATCATGTCATGATGGAATACAACTATCATGTCATGATGGAATACTACTATCATGTCATGATGGAATACAACTATCATGTCATGATGGAATACTACTATCATGTCATGATGGAATACAACTATCATGTCATGATGGAATACAACTATCATGTCATGATGGAATACTACTATTGTGTCATGATGGTATACTAATATCATGTCATGATGGAATACTACTATCATGTCATTAAACAAAGATATGTATTACAAAGATAAACACAGAAGTCATTATTGTCATTTGACATGATTTAAATATGCAACGTTACAACATTTTTAAGACTTCCGGCATTATCCCTTGTGTTATCTCAAGGTCAAGGTGACCCGAAAGCCCGAAAAACAAATGTGTTTTTGGTATCCCTTGTGTTTTCACTGGGTCTCTGGCTTCCATAAATACATATGCAGTGGTTGAGGTTGTTCTTCTTGACCATGAGACAAGGGATACCTCAAACACATTTGTTTTTCTGGCTTTCGGGACACCTTGACCCTGAGATAACACAAGTGACACCTCACTCAAAAAGGCAGGATAAGTGACGTAGTTAGTAAATACAAATTAAAGATGTATTTATGAATTATATCACATAATTAATTATTCAAAATAAATATTGTTTGTATTTTTAATTGTTTTGTGACAAAGTTGGCAAAGATAAACACATAAATAACAAAATAAAAATATTAAATTAATTCATATAATCAACGTATGCATTATTTATATTTTACTTTACTGTATAACATAGAAAAACATATCACTTATTAATATAATATAATATTAATTGTTTGTACTTTTACTTGATGTCAAGATAAACAAAAAGTAAAAAATAAAACCATTATTGACATCTTTGTATTTACTTTTATAAAAGGTTTTTTCTAAAAATCCATTCTGTCTTTGATTTGCTTCAGTTCTTCCGGCGACTGAACGACTATAAGATCGACCACAAGCTGTTGCTGACAGGGACTCCGCTCCAGAACAACCTGGAGGAGCTCTTCCATCTTCTCAACTTCCTCACACCCAATCGATTCAAGTAAGCCTGACCCCTGACCTCGTCTGACTGACGGCGTCTGATCGCGTCTCCTCCTGCGCTCAGCAACCTGGAGGGCTTCCTGGAAGAGTTCGCCGACATCTCCAAAGAGGATCAGATCAAGAAGCTGCACGACCTGCTCGGACCTCACATGCTGCGCCGGCTGAAGGCCGACGTCTTCAAGAACATGCCGACCAAGACGGAGCTGATCGTGCGCGTGGAGCTGAGCCCCATGCAGAAGTACGAGGCGCAGAAGATCACTTTTCGTTTTACACGAGGCGTCCAACGAATGTGACGTCATTTAGAAATAAACTCAGAACGTAAAGAAACAGATTAAAACTATTATTCTTAGTCTGACCATGAAAGGATCTGAAAGTAAAATCAGAATTTTAAAATGATCCTGAGAGAAACTGGCAGCCAGTGAAGAGTTTTAAGGATCAGAGAAATGTGAGTTCTTCTACTAGAGCAGCTCAGAATTCTGGCTGCAGAGTTTTGTATGAACTGCAGACAGATCCTTCTATATATATTCAACCATAATATACTTTATAATATACTACCATATATATATATATTCAATCCTAATATACTTTATAATATACTGCCATATATATATATACTAACATGATATACTTTATAATATACTACCATATATATATACTACCATGATATTTTTTATAATATACTACCCTTTATATATATACTACCATGATATACTTTATAATATACTACCATATATATATGTATATATATATATATATATATATATACTACCATGATATACTTTATAATATACTACCATATATATACTACCATATATATGTATATATATATATATATATACTACCATGATATACTTTATAATATACTACCATATATATACTACCATGATATACTTTATAATATACTACCCTTTATATATATACTACTGTGATATACTTTATACTATACTACCATATATATGTATATATATATATATATATACTACCATGATATACTTTATAATATACTACCATATATATACTACCATGATATACTTTATAATATACTACCCTTTATATATATACTACTGTGATATACTTTATAATATACTACCCTTTATATATATACTACCATGATATACTTTATAATATACTACCATATATATATATACTACCATGATATACTTCCATCATTCAAAGGATCTTCTGTTCATCTTTCTTCTTCTTCTTCTCCAGGAAATACTACAAGTTGATTCTCACCAAGAACTTTGAAGCCCTGAACTCCAAAGGTGGAGGAAACCAAGTGTCTCTGCTGAACATCATGATGGATCTGAAGAAGTGCTGTAACCACCCCTACCTCTTCCCCGTCGCATCCATGGTACCGTCATGAATATTACACCGGTCGACCCACTTATGGAGCCGCACACTCCAGCAACAATGAATGTGACACATTATAACACACGCATCTTGAGTAATACAACAATAACTGAGGTAGTGAAGTATGTGGAGTCCGTGATCCAGTTATTATAGCAACACAATAATCT
Source organism: Callionymus lyra (assembly GCF_982586985.1). Taxonomy (NCBI): domain Eukaryota; kingdom Metazoa; phylum Chordata; class Actinopteri; order Syngnathiformes; family Callionymidae; genus Callionymus; species Callionymus lyra. Next base: position 6,932,664 of record NC_141821.1, read on the forward strand.
TCATTCATTTATAGAATTTGACCCAAATGTCGTCCTTAAAATAGAACATCATGAATAATCAGGTCTTTTGTGTCAACACGACCTCGTATGAACGACGTGTTGCGTCCGTGAATGTTGTGTTGCTGCGGATGTTTCAAATTGTGTAGTTAATGTAAATGATTCGAGGTTGTGTTGAACTCTGAGTGAACTCAGTCCAGCGCTGCTCAACGACGACACCTGGTGGCCGCCATGCGCTATTGCAATTTAAGATGTTTGTAAACTACAGTGTGAGGATAAAGCAGTGATGTGTGTGTTTGTGTGTGTTTGTGTGTTGGTGTTGTTGTCTCGTAGGAGGCTCAGAAGTCTCCCAGCGGTGCGTACGAGGGCTCGGCCCTCACGAAGGCTTCTGGGAAACTGATGCTGCTGCAGAAGATGCTGAGGAAGCTGAAGGATCAGGGTCACAGGGTTCTGGTCTTCTCTCAGGTGGGATTAAATGATGTCAGGATTAAGATTGATGATGTTTATCTGTGATTACAAACGGGTCTCTCTGAGCAGATGACCAAGATGCTGGACCTCCTGGAGGACTTCCTGGACCACGAGGGTTACAAGTACGAGAGGATCGATGGAAGCGTCACAGGAGCTCTGAGACAAGAAGCCATCGACCGCTTTAATGGTGACACACACTTATTTGTTGTGTCTTTATGAATGTGTGTGTCTGTGTGTGTGATAGAGTTCAATGTGCATGAAGATGATGTTCCTCTAAACATGAATCATGAAGATGATGTTCTTCTAAACATGAATCATGAAGATGATGTTCTTCTAAACATGAATCATGAAGATGATGTTCCTCTAAACATGAATCATGAAGATGATGTTCTTCTAAACATGAATCATGAAGATGATGTTCCTCTAAACATGAATCATGAAGATGATGTTCTTCTAAACATGAATCATGAAGATGATGTTGCTCTAAACATGACTCATGAAGATGATGTTCCTCTAAACATGAATCGTGAAGATGATGTTCCTCTAAACATGACTCATGAAGATGATGTTCTTCTAAACATGAATCATGAAGATGATGTTCCTCTAAACATGAATCGTGAAGATGATGTTCCTCTAAACATGACTCATGAAGATGATGTTCTTCTAAACATGAATCATGAAGATGATGTTCCTCTAAACATGACTCATGAAGATGATGTTCTTCTAAACATGAATCATGAAGATGATGTTCCTCTAAACATGACTCATGAAGATGATGTTCCTCTAAACATGAATCGTGAAGATGATGTTCATCTAAACATGAATCATGAAGATGATGTTCCTCTAAACATGACTCATGAAGATGATGTTCCTCTAAACATGAATCGTGAAGATGATGTTCCTCTAAACATGACTCATGAAGATGATGTTCCTCCTAACATGAATCATGAAGATGATGTTCTTCTAAAAATGACTCATGAAGATGATGTTCCTCTAAACATGAATCATGAAGATGATGTTCCTCTTAACATGAATCATGAAGATGATGTTCCTCTAAACATGACTCATGAAGATGATGTTCCTCTAAACATGAATCATGAAGATGATGTTCCTCTAAACATGACTCATGAAGATGATGTTCCTCTAAACATGAATCATGAAGATGATGTTCCTCTAAACATGAATCATTAAGATGATGTTCCTCTAAACATGACTCATGAAGATGATGTTCCTCTAAACATGAATCATTAAGATGATGTTCCTCCTAACATGACTCATGAAGATGATGTTCCTCTAAACATGACTCATGAAGATGATGTTCCTCTTAACATGAATCATGAAGATGATGTTCTTCTAATCATGACTCATGAAGATGATGTTCCTCTTCACATGACTCATGAAGATGATGTTCCTCTTCACATGACTCATGAAGATGATGTTCCTCTAAACATGAATCATTAAGATGATGTTCCTCCTAACATGACTCATGAAGATGATGTTCCTCTAAACATGAATCATGAAGATGATGTTCCTCTAAACATGACTCATGAAGATGATGTTCCTCTAAACATGAATCATGAAGTTGATGTTCCTCTAAACATGACTCATGAAGATGATGTTCTTCTAATCATGACTCATGAAGATGATGTTCCTCTTCACATGACTCATGAAGATGATGTTCCTCTAAACATGACTCATGAAGATGATGTTCCTCTAAACATGAATCATGAAGATGATGTTCCTCTAAACATTAATCGTGAAGATGATGTTCCTCTAAACATGACTCATGAAGATGATGTTCTTCTAATCATGACTCATGAAGATGATGTTCCTCTAAACATGACTCATGAAGATGATGTTCCTCTAAACATGACTCATGAAGATGATGTTCCTCTAAACATGACTCATGAAGATGATGTTCCCCTAAACATGAATCATGAAGATGATGTTCCTCTAAACATGAATCATGAAGATGATGTTCCTCTAAACATGACTCATGAAGATGATGTTCCTCTTAACATGAATCATGAAGATGATGTTCCTCTAAACATGAATCGTGAAGATGATGTTCCTCAAAACATGACTCATGAAGATGATGTTCCTCTAAGCATGACTCATGAAGATGATGTTCCTCTAAACATGACTCATGAAGATGATGTTCCTCTAAACATGAATCATGAAGATGATGTTCCTCTAAACATGAATCATGAAGATGATGTTCCTCTAAACATGACTCATGAAGATGATGTTCTTCTAATCATGACTCATGAAGATGATGTTCCTCTAAACATGACTCATGAAGATGATGTTCCTCTGCAGCTCCTGGTGCGTGCCAGTTCTGCTTCCTGCTCTCCACCAGAGCTGGAGGTCTGGGCATCAACCTGGCCACGGCGGACACGGTGGTCATCTTCGACTCGGACTGGAACCCTCACAACGACATCCAGGCCTTCAGCCGAGCTCACCGCATCGGTCAGGCCAACAAGGTGATGATCTACCGCTTCGTGACCCGGGCCAGCGTGGAGGAGCGCATCACGCAGGTGGCCAAGAGGAAGATGATGCTCACGCACCTGGTGGTCCGGCCTGGTCTGGGCTCCAAGGCCGGGTCCATGTCCAAGCAGGAGCTGGACGACATCCTGAAGTTTGGAACGGAGGAGCTCTTCAAGAACGAGATCGAAGGTCAGAAGAGACGCATCAGTTGAACCAATGAAACAAGGTTTTTTATTTTAAATGCATTGAATTAAAAACACAATAAAAACTCTATAGTCAAATAATTTAATCTATTTTTGAATGAATTTATTAAATAGTTTGACATTTTAATCCCAGAAACGAAATATATTTAATATTTTTAATTTGAAGCTTTTAAATTCAATGTAAAAATGTTTACCTGACGATACGAGTCACATGATCGTCTGTGTGTCGCCTGATTGGCTAAATGCTTAAATCAATTAGTTTTTCTTTTTTTAATCAATTGTCTTCAAAAATGTCTATATTTAAAGATTGTATTTGTTATTTATAGTATAATTAAAAAAATAAAATATTTAAAAGTTTATTTTAATTATTTTAATTTAATTATGCAATTATTTTAACATATATGGTTTGATATTCTTATTATAATAATTAAAAATTAAATTTTTTCCAAACTCAATTTTTAATTTCACAGCTTTTTAACTTTGATACATTTGTTGGTTTTTAATACTTTCAATCTTCTTTTTTTTTTTAAATTAAAATCTACAAATAAAGAAAATGTAGTTTTGAATTATTTTAATTATCAAACACTATGTGTCGACAGAAAAAACATTAATTTAGAGTAAATTAGATTTTTAAAAGTCAATAAAAATGACTGAGAATGAGTGTGTGTGTGAATGGTTGTCTGTCTTTGTGTGTCCTGAGACAGACTGGGGTCCTTTCCAGGGTGTCCCCTGCCTCTCGCCCTATGATACTGGGATAGACTCCAGTCTCCCCTCGACCCCCATAAGGGAAAATGAATAAATGAATAAAAATGTAAAATAAATAAATTCAACCTTTCAATATATAAATGCATAAAACATACTCAAGAACTATTCAAAACGACAGTATGTTTTCATGTGAAATGTAAATGTAAAGTGACCTTGAATTTGGGTCCGAACCCGGTTCTGGTTCCAGGCATGAAGAACTCCTGCGGAGACAAAGCGGAGGACGAGGGCAACGTGATCCACTACGACAGCGGCGCCATCGAGCGGCTGCTGGACCGCAGTCAGAACGACACGGACGACTCGGACGTTCAGAACATGAACGAGTACCTGAGCTCCTTCAAGGTCGCGCAGTACATGGTCCGCGAGGAGGACAAGGTCAGGAGACGCTTGATTGACAGGCGGGAGGTTTTTCTTATATTTTACTGAAGAGAGAAAAACATTTTAAATGAAAAACATTTTCTATAGAAGTATTTTAGACAATATTAACTTGTTTGTCTTTATTTAACTATATTTTTTAAAATAACTGAAATCAATATTTTTTATATTTAAATGTCTGATTTGTTTTGTTTTCAAATGATTAAAAAAACATGTTTTATAAATGTTATATCTTTTAATACGTTTTATTTATAATATAATATATTCATATGTATTAAATTCAATATTAAAATATAAAATATTAATAAAGCCTCTAGATAATACCAAAAGAGAGTGTTTAAGCTTAAATTTCAACAAAATACATTCAAAAAATAAATGTTATATACAGTAAAATAATATATGTTGAATACATTAAAGTAATTTATATTAAATACATTAAAATAATATATGTTAAATACATTAAAATAATAAATATAAAATACATTAAAATGATATATGTTAAAATTACGTTAAAATAATATATATTAAATACATTAAAATATTATATATTAAATACATTAAAATAATATATGTTAAATACATTAAAATAATATATGTTAAATACATTAAAATATGATATATTATATACATTAAAATATTATATATTGAATACATTAAAATAATAATTATTAAATACATTAAAATAATATATGTTAAATACATTAAAATTACATATGTTAAATACATTAAAATAATATATGTTAAATATTTAAAATAATACATACTAAATACATTCAAATAATATATGTTAAATACATTAAAATAATACATATTAAATACATTAAAATAATATATGTTCAATACAAATATATTAAATACATTAAAGTAATAAATATGTAATACATTAAAATAATATATGTTAAATACATTAAAAGAATACATATGAAATACATTAAAATAATATACTGTATGTTCAATACATTAAAATGAATGAACAATAAAATATATATATATATATCTAAATCATTAAATAAAATATTGTTTGTAATTTCAATGAGTTTAAAAATGTTTTTAAGTTTAAAATGTTTTTATCAAGCATTTGTAATCAATGCAGCTGCTCAAGGTAAAGATGCAACAATGTTGCATTAAATGCCCTTTTTTCTTCAATAGTCAAAAATACCATAAGAAGTAAAACAGTCAGATGCAAATACTACAAGAAACAACTGCAATAGAGAAAAATATAATAAATAAATATAATATAATAATTAAAGAAACGGCTTGTGATTTGAATGTCTAGGAAGAGATACACGAAAACCATTATTATTATATTATTCTTACAAACAAAACAATTCAAAATAATCCAATATTTCTTCCATATGCTGGTATAATTATAATATTTTTATAATAGATCTTTTACATTGACACGTGAATTTTAAATGTTTAACATTGCTTAATCCTTTGATCTATGTTTATATTTGCACTTTGTCATCCCTTGCACTTTGTACGTTTATTTGACCATGAAAGTGTGTTCCATGGGTTCCTCACGACGCTCCATGTGCTTCAGGTCGAGGAGATCGAGCGCGAGATCATCAAGCAGGAGGAGAACGTGGATCCGGATTATTGGGAGAAGTTGCTGCGTCATCACTACGAGCAGCAGCAGGAGGATCTGGCCAGCAAGCTGGGGAAAGGCAAGAGGAACCGAAAACCCGTCAACTACAACGACGCCGCGCAGGAGGATCAAGGTGAGTGTGTCGGTGAAGCTTCACAGTGTCATTAGAGTTTCATGATGTATTACTTTGAACAACTTTTCTTTTGAAACACCTATTTTAAACGAAGGGCACCACCTACTGGCTCTGAAAAATATGAGACTGTTTCATGAAGCGTCATGAAACAGTGTCATTATCTTCAGAGTCCACTAAATGGTACTGATGTGTTGATGAAGCTTCATGAAACAGTGTCATTATCCTCAGAGTCCACTAGATGGTATTGATGTGTTCATGAAGCTTCATGAAACAGTGTCATTATCTTCAGAGTCCACTAGATGGTAGTGATGTGTTGATGAAGCTTCATGAAACAGTGTCATTATCTTCAGAGTCCACTAGATGGTAGTGATGTGTTGATGAAGCTTCATGAAACAATGTCATTATCTTCATAGTCAACTAGATGCTAGTGATGTGTTGATGAAGCTTCATGAAACAGTGTCATTATCTTCAGAGTCAACTAGATGGTAGTGATGTGTTGATGAAGCTTCATGAAACAGTGTCATTATCTTCAGAGTCCACTAGATGGTAGTGATGTGTTGATGAAGCTTCATGAAACAGTGTCATTATCTTCAGAGTCCACTAGATGGTAGTGATGTGTCGATGAAGCTTCATGAAACAGTTTCATTATCTCCAGAGTCCACTAGATGATAGGGATGTGTTGATGAAGCTTCATGAAACAGTGTCATTATCTTCAGAGTCCACTAAATGGTAGTGATGTGTCGATGAAGCTTTATGAAACAGTGTCATTATCTTCAGAGTCCACTAGATGGTAGTGATGTGTTGATGAAGCTTCATGAAACAGTATTATTATCTTCAGAGTCCACTAGATGGTAGTGATGTGTTGATGAAGCTTCATGAAACAGTGTCATTATCTCCAGAGTACACTAGATGGTAGTGATGTGTTGATGAAGCTTCATGAAACAGTGTCATTATCTTCAGAGTCCACTAGATGGTAGTGATGTGTTGATGAAGCTTCATGAAACAGTGTCATTATCTTCAGAATCCACTAGATGGTAGTGATGTGTTGATGAAGCTTCATGAAACAGTTTAATTATCTTCCATGTTGACCAGATGTAAATCCCTTGATCTCTTGAATTGAACAATGATTGAAACCTCAAATAATTTTTAAACTCAGCATGTCTGACCTCTGAAAATAATGACACTGTTTCATGAAGCTTCATGAAACAGTGTCATATTTTTCAGAGTCTCTTTATAACTTATTGCCTTCACGAGTGTGCGACCTGATGACAAAAACATGCTTCTGCAGAGTGGCACGCTGACATCTCTGACAACCAGTCGGAGTACTCTGTGGGCTCGGAGGAGGAGGACGAGGACTTCGACGACCGGCCAGAAGGTGAGCAGAGGCTGAAGTGAGACATGAAGCAGTTCTTGAACATTAAATATGTTTTTAGTGAAACACACACACACACACACACGTCTGTGTCAGATTACTGGCTGGAGTTGATTTATCGCCGCCTGGAACATTCAAACCTTCATCCACTGCTCACGTCAGATTTCATTTGCAAAGTATTTAATAGTGCTTGATGTCGGTCCAAGCACCAGACGCAGGACGATCTCGTCCGTCAGGCCCGAGCGCTTAATCTCGCTCTCCCGGGTTCCTCAGACCTGGAACATGCGGTCAAATCACAACAAGGAATCCATTAATCTCGCTCCCGAAACACGTTTTTACTGCTGGTTCTGTTGTGTGTCCGGGTCGGAACAGGGCGAAGGCAGTCGCGGCGCCAGCTGAGGAATGAGAGGGATAAGCCTCTGCCTCCTCTGCTGGCCAGAGTGGGAGGAAACCTGGAGGTAAGAAGTGATTTTTCAACCTGCACCGCAGTCCAGAAGTATTACATTATTTATCTTGCAGAAAGCCAACATTCCATTAATCATTCTGCTAATGGAGAGTTGTATTAAATTAGCTCATTCTGAGAATATTATCCAGCAGAGAAACTTTATTTTCACGATAAAGGAGGAAGAAAATGATGCTTCACGACCTGAAGATGCCGTCGAAGTCTTACCTTGAGACAAAGAGTCAAATCGTCCTTAACTACAGTATTAAATAAAGTTATCAAAGGTTATATTTAAACAGAGTCGTAATAAAAAAAAATCATATTCTAAAATATTTGTAATTGTCAGTATTTTTATTTAGTATATAAAGTAAGGTTGTCCATATTTTGAATGATTATTATATTAAGTTATCTAAAATAAAGATATTTTGTCTCTGATACTTTAAAAATAATATTTGAATTGTTAGTATTAAAGTTATTGATGTAGTTCTTCAATACAAATGAACACATTATACGTTTAAATGAACAATTAGACACTCATTATGTATTATGTATTATATTGTAGATATAAATACCAATTATAATGAATTAGTGTATAATAAATATATAATAATAACAATAGTATAGTTTAGAACAATAAGTCTTCAATGTATAAATATATGAATGAAAAGATTGAGCCCTAAATGTATTATAAACATATAAATAATAACAATAAGTCGTAAATATATATTACAGATGTTTATTAAATATATAAATTCATCATAATAGATGTAAAGTTTATAAAATCAAGTCATAACTGTGTAATAAAGAAGTCGTTACTATATATTACAGATGTTTATTAAATATATAAATACATTATAATAGATGTTAAGTTGATAAAATAGAGTCATAACTGTGTAATAAAGAAGTTGTAACTATATGTTACAGATGTTTATTAAATATATAAATACATCATAATAGATGTTAAGTTGATAAAATAGAGTCATAACTGTGTTATAAAGAAGTCGTTACTATATATTACAGATGTTTATTAAATATATAAATACATCATAATAAAAAAATCAAGTCATTACAGTGTAATAAACTTAAATAATAAAAGAGTTTCAGTAACTATGTATCAAGAGACTCTGATCTTGGATCCACAGGTTCTGGGCTTCAACACCCGTCAGAGAAAAGCCTTCCTGAACGCCGTGATGCGCTGGGGGATGCCGTCTCAGGACGCCTTCGCCTCGCAGTGGCTGGTGCGAGATCTGCGCGGCAAGTCGGAGAAAGAATTCAAGTCAGTAGCAGAGACGCTGGATTGTTGCCTCGGATTCATGTCATTAAAAACCTTTTTTTTTTTTTTTATTGAATTAAAATGAAAATTATGATTATTTTAATATATATAATCTAATTGCAATAATTAAAAAGAAATCTAAACTGAATACATTTTCATTGTGTATAGAAAAGACATAAACAATACAACTATTTTTTATTATTTTTATTAGAATTATATCAAATTCTATGTATTGGAAATAAATCCCAAGATTTGAATTTTTTTTAAATAAGCAAATACAACCTTTTATATAGAAGTTATTGATTGTATTATTTAATTACAATTAAAATACTCAATAAGAAAAATAATCAAAGTTTTAAAATAATAAATTCATGCAGTACTGTGATGAAACTATACTTCATACTGAGAAGTACTTCCTTCAGTGTCAATCGTGAAAATCAAGTGTGTCTCCTCTCAGGGCGTACATGTCTCGCTTCATGCAGTACTCTGATGATATACTGATATACTTCACACTGAGAAGTACTTCCTGAGTACACAAACTTCATCTCCTCTCAGGGCGTACGTGTCTCTCTTCATGCAGTACTCTGATGAAATACTGATATAACACTGAGAAGTACTTCCAGAGTACACAAACTTCATCTCTTCTCAGGGCGTACGTGTCTCTCTTCATGCAGTACTCTGATGAAATACTGATATAACACTGAGAAGTACTTCCTGAGTACACAAACGTCATCTCTTCTCAGGGCGTACGTGTCTCTCTTCATGCAGTAATCTGATGAAATACTGATATAACACTGAGAAGTACTTCCTGAATACACAAACTTCATCTCTTCTCAGGGCGTACGTGTCTCTCTTCATGCAGTACTCTGATGAAATACTGATATAACACTGAGAAGTACTTCCTGAATACACAAACTTCATCTCTTCTCAGGGCGTACGTGTCTCTCTTCATGCAGTACTCTGATGAAATACTGATATAACACTGAGAAGTACTTCCTGAATACACAAACTTCATCTCCTCTCAGGGCGTACGTGTCTCTCTTCATTCAGTACTCTGATGAAATACTGATATAACACTGAGAAGTACTTCCTGAATACACAAACTTCATCTCTTCTCAGGGCGTACGTGTCTCTCTTCATGCAGTACTCTGATGAAATACTCATATAACACTGAGAAGTACTTCCTGAGTACACAAACTTCATCTCTTCTCAGGGCATACGTGTCTCTCTTCATGCAGTACTCTGATGAAATACTGATATAACACTGAGAAGTACTTCCTGAGTACAAAAAATTCATCTCTTCTCAGGGCGTACGTGTCTCTCTTCATGCAGTACTCTGATGAAATACTGATATAACACTGAGAAGTACTTCCTGAGTACACAAACTTCATCTCTTCTTAGGGCGTACGTGTCTCTCTTCATGCAGTACTCTGATGAAATACTGATATAACACTGAGAAGTATTTCCTGAGTACACAAACTTCATCTCTTCTCAGGGCGTACGTGTCTCTCTTCATGCAGTACTCTGATGAAATACTGATATAACACTGAGAAGTACTTCCTGAGTACACAAACTTCATCTCTTCTCAGGGCGTACGTGTCTCTCTTCATGCAGTACTCTGATGAAATACTGATATAACACTGAGAAATACTTCCCGAGTACACAAACTTAATCTCTTCTCAGGGCGTACGTGTCTCTCTTCATGCAGTACTCTGATGAAATACTGATATAACACTGAGAAATACTTCCCGAGTACACAAACTTCATCTCTTCTCAGGGCGTACGTGTCTCTCTTCATGCAGTACTCTGATGAAATACTGATATAACACTGAGAAGTACTTCCTGAGTACACAAACTCCATCTCTTCTCAGGGCGTATGTGTCTCTCTTGATGCAGTACTCTGATGAAATACTGATATAACACTGAGAAGTACTTCCTGAGTACACAAACTTAATCTCTTCTCAGGGCGTACGTGTCTCTCTTCATGCAGTACTCTGATGAAATACTGATATAACACTGAGAAATACTTCCTGAGTACACAAACGTCATCTCTTCTCAGGGCGTACGTGTCTCTCTTCATTCAGTACTCTGATGAAATACTGATATAACACTGAGAAATACTTCCCGAGTACACAAACTTAATCTCTTCTCAGGGCGTACGTGTCTCTCTTCATGCAGTACTCTGATGAAATACTGATATAACACTGAAAATACTTCCCAAGTACACAAACTTCATCTCTTCTCAGGGCGTACGTGTCTCTCTTCATGCAGTACTCTGATGAAATACTGATATAACACTGAGAAGTACTTCCTGAGTACACAGACTTCATCTCCTCTCAGGGCGTACGTGTCTCTCTTCATGCAATACTCTGATGAAATACTGATATAACACTGAGAAGTACTTCGTGAGTACACAAACTTCATCTCTTCTTAAGGCGTACGTGTCTCTCTTCATGCAGTACTCTGATGAAATACTGATATAACACTGAGAAGTACTTCCTGAGTACAAAAAATTCATCTCTTCTCAGGGCGTACGTGTCTCTCTTCATGCAGTACTCTGATGAAATACTGATATAACACTGAGAAGTACTTCCTGAGTACACAAACTTCATCTCTTCTTAGGGCGTACGTGTCTCTCTTCATGCAGTACTCTGATGAAATACTGATATAACACTGAGAAGTATTTCCTGAGTACACAAACTTCATCTCTTCTCAGGGCGTACGTGTCTCTCTTCATGCAGTACTCTGATGAAATACTGATATAACACTGAGAAGTACTTCCTGAGTACACAAACTTCATCTCTTCTCAGGGCGTACGTGTCTCTCTTCATGCAGTACTCTGATGAAATACTGATATAACACTGAGAAATACTTCCCGAGTACACAAACTTAATCTCTTCTCAGGGCGTACGTGTCTCTCTTCATGCAGTACTCTGATGAAATACTGATATAACACTGAGAAATACTTCCCGAGTACACAAACTTCATCTCTTCTCAGGGCGTACGTGTCTCTCTTCATGCAGTACTCTGATGAAATACTGATATAACACTGAGAAGTACTTCCTGAGTACACAAACTCCATCTCTTCTCAGGGCGTATGTGTCTCTCTTGATGCAGTACTCTGATGAAATACTGATATAACACTGAGAAGTACTTCCTGAGTACACAAACTTAATCTCTTCTCAGGGCGTACGTGTCTCTCTTCATGCAGTACTCTGATGAAATACTGATATAACACTGAGAAATACTTCCTGAGTACACAAACGTCATCTCTTCTCAGGGCGTACGTGTCTCTCTTCATTCAGTACTCTGATGAAATACTGATATAACACTGAGAAATACTTCCCGAGTACACAAACTTAATCTCTTCTCAGGGCGTACGTGTCTCTCTTCATGCAGTACTCTGATGAAATACTGATATAACACTGAAAATACTTCCCAAGTACACAAACTTCATCTCTTCTCAGGGCGTACGTGTCTCTCTTCATGCAGTACTCTGATGAAATACTGATATAACACTGAGAAGTACTTCCTGAGTACACAGACTTCATCTCCTCTCAGGGCGTACGTGTCTCTCTTCATGCAATACTCTGATGAAATACTGATATAACACTGAGAAGTACTTCGTGAGTACACAAACTTCATCTCTTCTTAAGGCGTACGTGTCTCTCTTCATGCAGTACTCTGATGAAATACTGATATAACACTGAGAAGTACTTCCTGAGTACACAAACTCCATCTCTTCTCAGGGCGTACGTGTCTCTCTTCATGCAGTACTCTGATGAAATACTGATATAACACTGAGAAGTACTTCCTGAGTACACAAACTTCATCTCTTCTCAGGGCGTACGTGTCTCTCTTCATGCAGTACTCTGATGAAATACTGATATAACACTGAGAAGTACTTCCTGAATACACAAACTTCATCTCCTCTCAGGGCGTACGTGTCTCTCTTCATGCAGTACTCTGATGAAATACTGATATAACACTGAGAAGTACTTCCTGAGTACACAAACTTCATCTCTTCTCAGGGCGTACGTGTCTCTCTTCATGCAGTACTCTGATGAAATACTGATATAACACTGAGAAGTACTTCCTGAGTACACAAACTTCATCTCTTCTCAGGGCGTACGTGTCTCTCTTCATGCAGTACTCTGATGAAATACTGATATAACACTGAGAAGTACTTCCTGAATACACAAACTTCATCTCTTCTCAGGGCGTACGTGTCTCTCTTCATGCAGTACTCTGATGAAATACTGATATAACACTGAGAAGTACTTCCTGAATACACAAACTTCATCTCCTCTCAGGGCGTACGTGTCTCTCTTCATTCAGTACTCTGATGAAATACTGATATAACACTGAGAAGTACTTCCTGAGTACAAAAAATTCATCTCTTCTCAGGGCGTACGTGTCTCTCTTCATGCAGTACTCTGATGAAATACTGATATAACACTGAGAAGTACTTCCTGAGTACACAAACTTCATCTCTTCTTAGGGCGTACGTGTCTCTCTTCATGCAGTACTCTGATGAAATACTGATATAACACTGAGAAGTATTTCCTGAGTACACAAACTTCATCTCTTCTCAGGGCGTACGTGTCTCTCTTCATGCAGTACTCTGATGAAATACTGATATAACACTGAGAAGTACTTCCTGAGTACACAAACTTCATCTCTTCTCAGGGCGTACGTGTCTCTCTTCATGCAGTACTCTGATGAAATACTGATATAACACTGAGAAATACTTCCCGAGTACACAAACTTCATCTCTTCTCAGGGCGTACGTGTCTCTCTTCATGCAGTACTCTGATGAAATACTGATATAACACTGAGAAATACTTCCCGAGTACACAAACTTCATCTCTTCTCAGGGCGTACGTGTCTCTCTTCATGCAGTACTCTGATGAAATACTGATATAACACTGAGAAGTACTTCCTGAGTACACAAACTCCATCTCTTCTCAGGGCGTATGTGTCTCTCTTGATGCAGTACTCTGATGAAATACTGATATAACACTGAGAAGTACTTCCTGAGTACACAAACTTAATCTCTTCTCAGGGCGTACGTGTCTCTCTTCATGCAGTACTCTGATGAAATACTGATATAACACTGAGAAATACTTCCCGAGAACACAAACTTAATCTCTTCTCAGGGCGTACGTGTCTCTCTTCATGCAGTACTCTGATGAAATACTGATATAACACTGAGAAGTACTTCCTGAATACACAAACGTCATCTCTTCTCAGGGCGTACGTGTCTCTCTTCATTCAGTACTCTGATGAAATACTGATATAACACTGAGAAATACTTCCCGAGTACACAAACTTAATCTCTTCTCAGGGCGTACGTGTCTCTCTTCATGCAGTACTCTGATGAAATACTGATATAACACTGAAAATACTTCCCAAGTACACAAACTTCATCTCTTCTCAGGGCGTACGTGTCTCTCTTCATGCAGTACTCTGATGAAATACTGATATAACACTGAGAAGTACTTCCTGAGTACACAGACTTCATCTCCTCTCAGGGCGTACGTGTCTCTCTTCATGCAATACTCTGATGAAATACTGATATAACACTGAGAAGTACTTCGTGAGTACACAAACTTCATCTCTTCTTAAGGCGTACGTGTCTCTCTTCATGCAGTACTCTGATGAAATACTGATATAACACTGAGAAGTACTTCCTGAGTACACAAACTCCATCTCTTCTCAGGGCGTACGTGTCTCTCTTCATGCAGTACTCTGATGAAATACTGATATAACACTGAGAAGTACTTCCTGAGTACACAAACTTCATCTCTTCTCAGGGCGTACGTGTCTCTCTTCATGCAGTACTCTGATGAAATACTGATATAACACTGAGAAGTACTTCCTGAGTACACAAACTTCATCTCCTCTCAGGGCGTACGTGTCTCTCTTCATGCAGTACTCTGATGAAATACTGATATAACACTGAGAAGTACTTCCTGAGTACACAAACTTCATCTCTTCTCAGGGCGTACGTGTCTCTCTTCATGCAGTACTCTGATGAAATACTGATATAACACTGAGAAGTACTTCCTGAGTACACAAACTTCATCTCCCCTCAGGGCGTACGTGTCTCTCTTCATGCAGTACTCTGATGAAATACTGATATAACACTGAGAAGTACTTCCTGAGTACACAAACTTCATCTCTTCTCAGGGCGTACGTGTCTCTCTTCATGCAGTACTCTGATGAAATACTCATATAACACTGAGAAGTACTTCCTGAGTACACAAACTTCATCTCTTCTCAGGGCATACGTGTCTCTCTTCATGCAGTACTCTGATGAAATACTGATATAACACTGAGAAGTACTTCCTGAGTACACAAACTTCATCTCTTCTCAGGGCGTACGTGTCTCTCTTCATGCAGTACTCTGATGAAATACTGATATAACACTGAGAAGTACTTCCTGAGTACACAAACTTCATCTCTTCTCAGGGCGTACGTGTCTCTCTTCATGCAGTACTCTGATGAAATACTGATATAACACGTAGAAGTACTTCCTGAGTACACAAACTTCATCTCCTCTCAGGGCGTACGTGTCTCTCTTCATGCAGTACTCTGATGAAATACTGATATAACACTGAGAAGTACTTCCTGAGTACACAAACTTCATCTCTTCTCAGGGCGTACGTGTCTCTCTTCATGCAGTACTCTGATGAAATACTGATATAACACTGAGAAGTACTTCCTGAGTACACAAACTTCATCTCCTCTCAGGGCGTACGTGTCTCTCTTCATGCAGTACTCTGATAAAATACTGATATAACACTGAGAAGTACTTCCTGAGTACACAAACTTCATCTCTTCTCAGGGCGTACGTGTCTCTCTTCATGCGTCACTTGTGCGAACCGGTCGCCGACGGCGCCGAGACCTTCGCGGACGGCGTCCCAAGAGAGGGTCTGTGTCGTCAGCCGGTCCTGACCCGCATCGGCGTCATGTCGCTGGTCAAGAAGAAGGTCAGATGGACGTCTCAAGGTCACGTCGTGGTTCCCTCGCCCGACCGTCTCCTCGTGTCTCCCAACAGATCCAGGAGTTCGAGCACATCAACGGGCGCTGGAGTCTCCCGGAGCTGAAGCCCGAGGTCACCCTGGAGAAGTCCAGCTCCAGAGCCTCCTCGCCCGCCATGAAGACGGCCACGCCCACGCCCGACGCCAGCTACAACAACACGCCGTGCACGTCCACGCCAGGTAGAGCGCCGTTGAACGCACACCTCACACGAGAGCTGTGCTGTGTCTCAAATCGCATACTAATCTTAGTATGCTAGAAGTTAGTATGCATCAGTTTAGTATGCATACTAACTAGTACGCAAATTCTCCGCAGATAGTATGTCTCAAATCAAACCCTGAAGCTACACACTAACCGGAAATCACATGACAGCTTCTTCTTCTTCTTCTATTTAACGATGTTTCAAGCAGCTGTTTGAACGCCTTCGCCGACACCTGCTGGCAGCACGTATTGCAACTTTGGAAAAAGAAATAAAGAAAAAATATGAGAATCTAAATAATCGCGAGATATTTAAGCTGGTATCAGCAGCGAAGACGTGTTTATCCTCCTACTGCTGCTGAAAATACACATTTAAGTATATGAATATATATGCATTTATATATGACGTAACTTCCGTTTAAAACGTCACTAAAATGGCGGCTGTTTAGTATGGTTAGTGTCCATCGAACCATGCTAGTTTTGTGGGCGTGTTAGTACGCCAATTTAGTGTGCATGGCGCACTAAATTTCGCATACTAAGAATTGAGACACACTAACGTACTAAAAATACTAACTTTTAGTACGCTAGTATGCGATTTGAGACACAGCATCGGTGTCGTCACGTGTTCTTGGTTCTTCCAGCCACACCTGCTCCCGCCGACCAGAAGAACGGAAAGAACGGCGAGAAGGAGGAGAAGGAAGAGGGCGAGAGAGAGAAGGAGAGAGAAGCGAAAGAAGAGGACGTCGACACACCTGGAGACCCCGAGCAGGTGAGAGAAGACAGTTTGAAGTCATTTTTCTCGTACGAAATCATTTATCGACACAAAAACATCATCGTTTTATTTGTGTTTAATTCTCTTTCAATACGATCGTGTTGTTGTGATTCGCGCTCAAAATAAAGTTTAAAAAAAAAACGTCATAGAAGAGAACAGCGCCCCCCAGTGGATCCAAACTTTATTGACAAACGTTATGAAACAGGACAGTGTTGCGCACACACAGCAACACAACTGAACAATTTAAAACCATTATTTACATCATGAAATTAATCAGTTAATTAAACGTTTAACACCTTATTTATGTATTTTACTATTGAAAGACATTTAATTATTTCATGAGGTATTTATTTATTTTATTTGTCGCTTTTGTTCCTGTTTCTCTATGAAATGTATTTAGATTTTAACTAGTTAATGACAAATTTAATACTACGTTTATATATTTAACTACAATTTTATTTAATCAATGAAACATTTATTCATTTTATTTTTATTTTGTCTTATTTTATTTTGTTGCTTTTAAAACGTATTTAAACACATTTAACACTACGTTTTTATATTTAACTGAAATTGTATTTACTTAATGAAAAATGTATTAATTGTATTTATTTATTTTTAACTTATTTTAATCGTTGTTATTGGTCCATGATAGTCAGAGAGATGCAAGATATTTATTTAACTATTTAAAATGAATAATTACAGGACAAATGGAAACGAAGATAATAAATAATAAATACAGTGTAAAACCTCCTTCTCTCTCCAGTAGTTTCTTCTCAATTCTAAACACATCTTAGTAAATGAAATACTCAAAAATACTCAAACATTAGACACTAATGACATAACATAACATTATATAAGTTCAAACCTAAAGTTCTGACTCGTATATTTTCTCCTCCACAGGAATCGAGCCAGAAAACTGATCAAGAAGAAGAAAGTGAGGAGAAGGACGAAGAGAAGAAAGAGACGACGACGGCGGAGGAGGAGAAGAAAGAGGAGAAGCAAGAGGAGAAGAATGAGGAGAAGAAGGAGGAGAAGAAGGAGGAGAAGAAGGAAGAGAAGAAAGAGGAGTCGCCTCCGTCGAAGGAGGAGTCAGAGGTCAAAGGTAACAACAGCAGTACATGTTTAAACTCGTTATGGCATTACTGACATGACAACGCACACAACATACACACTGACATGATAACACACACAACACACACACTCACACACACACACACTGACATGACAACATACAACAAACAATACACACAACCCATACACAATAACACATGCAGAAAACACACACACAACACAAATGCACTTACACACACAAATACAATAACACATACACAATAACAAACACACATACACAATAACATATGCACAACACACACATACACACACATGTACATAGACAATAACACATGCACAAAATACACATGCATATACACAATAACACATGCACAATACACACATACATGCACATACAAAATAACACATGCACTAACACACTCTAACACACAAATGCACTAACATAGGCACAAACACACACACACATTTAGACATGCACACACACACACACATGCAGACACACTTACACTCATATACGCACACACTGCAGACAAACACAGGCACACACAGTAACACAAATGCAGACACACTAACACACACACATGCACTCACACGCATGCACACATAACACACACGTGTTCTGTCGTGATGACGCGTCATGATCATCAATCAGAAACAATTACACTTTGTTGATGTTTCTCATCAGAAGAAAAGGAGGAGAAAGACAAGAAGGAGGAGGAAACTGAAGCCTCTGTTGAGATGAAGAAAGGTTGGTCTCACGGTCAAACATGACACGATGTCAACTGAGAATCATGTTCTCTTTCTCAGTGACGGAGGAGGCCAGAGGTGAAAAGGATGCTGGGAAAGAACTCAAACCAGCGAAGGAGGAGCCCCCGAGGGGCAACGGGAAGCCCCTGCTCGAGCGACAGCGCTTCATGTTCAACATCGCCGACGGCGGCTTCACAGGTTTGTGATGACTCGGCACGTTGTGTGTTTGTTTTTTTTATTGACGAGGCTTCATGAAACAGCTGATGAGGTATCATGATGCAGTGTCTTCATGTTGAAAGACCACTAGATGGCGCCCACAGCTTCAGAATCTTTGACTCTGGTCTATCATTTTTTAAAACACAGAGTGACATCTAGTGGAAAAATTCAGACACTGTATCATGATACATCATCAGCTGTTTCATGAAGCCTCATCAACACATCACGGCTTTGAACAGCTGTTCTATTGAAAACTCACGTTATTTTTTAAATCGACCCTGACCTTATGACCTCTTAATAACATGACACTGTTTTATGAAGCTTCATCAACACATAACTACCATCTAGTGGACTCTGAAGATAATGACACTGTTTCATGAAGCTTCATCAACACATCACTACCATCTAGTGGACTCTGAGGATAAAGACACTGTTTCATGAAGCTTCATCGACACCTAACTACCATCTAGTGGACTCTGAAGATAATGACACTGTTTCATGAAGCTTCATCAACACATCACTATCATCTAGTGGACTCCGAAGATAATGACATTGTTTCATGAAGCTTCATCAACACATAACAACCATCTAGTGGACTCTGAAGATAATGACACTGTTTCATGAAGCTTCATCGACACCTAACTACCATCTAGTGGACTCTGAAGATAATGACACTGTTTCATGAAGCTTCATCAACACATCACTACCATCAAGTGGACTCTGAAGATAATGACACTGTTTCATGAAGGTTCATCAACACATCACTACCATCTAGTGGACTCTGAAGATAATGACACTGTTTCATGAAGCTTCATCAACACATCACTACCATCTAGTTGACTCTGAGGATAATGACACTGTTTCATGAAGCTTCATCAACACATCACTACCATCTAGTGGACTCTGAGGATAATGACAGTGTTTTATGAAGCTTCATCAACACATCACTATCATCTAGTGGACTCTGAAGATAATGACACTGTTTCATGAAGCTTCATCAACATATCACTACCATCTAGTGGACTCTGAAGATAATGACACTGTTTCATGAAGCTTCATCGACACCTAACTACCATCTAGTGGACTCTGAAGATAATGACACTGTTTCATGAAGCTTCATCAACACATCACTACCATCAAGTGGACTCTGAAGATAATGACACTGTTTCATGAAGGTTCATCAACACATCACTACCATCTAGTGGACTCTGAAGATAATGACACTGTTTCATGAAGCTTCATCAACACATCACTACCATCTAGTTGACTCTGAGGATAATGACACTGTTTCATGAAGCTTCATCAACACATCACTACCATCTAGTGGACTCTGAGGATAATGACAGTGTTTTATGAAGCTTCATCAACACATCACTACCATCTAATGGACTCTGAAGACTATGACATTGTTTCATGAAGCTTCATCGACACATAACTACCATCTAGTGGACTCTGAAGATAATGACACTGTTTCATGAAGCTTCATCGACACATCACTATCATCTAGTGGACTCTGAAGATAATGACATTGTTTCATGAAGCTTCATCAATACATCACTATAATCTAGTGGACTCTGAAGATAATGACACTGTTTCATGAAGCTTCATCAACACTTTACTACCATCTAGTGGACTCTGAAGATAATGACACTGTTTCATGAAGCTTCATCAACACCTCACTGCAATCTAGTGGACTCTGAAGATAATGACACTGTTTCATGAAGCTTCATCAACATATCACTACAATCTAATGGACTCTGAAGATAATGACACTGTTTCATGAAGCTTCATCAATACATCACTACCATCTAGTGGACTCTGAAGATAATGACACTGTTTCATGAAGCTTCATCAACACATCACTGCCATCTAGTAGACTCTGAGGATAATGAAACTGTTTCATGAAGCTTCATCAACACATTACTACCATCTAATGGACTCTGAAGATAATGACACTGTTTCATGAAGCTTCATCAACATATCACTACCATCTAGTGGACTCTGAAGATAATGACACTGTTTCATGAAGCTTCATCGACACCTAACTACCATCTAGTGGACTCTGAAGATAATGACACTGTTTCATGAAGGTTCATCAACACATCACTACCATCTAGTGGACTCTGAAGATAATGACACTGTTTCATGAAGCTTCATCAACACATCACTACCATCTAGTTGACTCTGAGGATAATGACACTGTTTCATGAAGCTTCATCAACACATCACTACCATCTAGTGGACTCTGAGGATAATGACAGTGTTTTATGAAGCTTCATCAACACATCACTACCATCTAATGGACTCTGAAGACTATGACATTGTTTCATGAAGCTTCATCGACACATAACTACCATCTAGTGGACTCTGAAGATAATGACACTGTTTCATGAAGCTTCATCGACACATCACTATCATCTAGTGGACTCTGAAGATAATGACATTGTTTCATGAAGCTTCATCAATACATCACTATAATCTAGTGGACTCTGAAGATAATGACACTGTTTCATGAAGCTTCATCAACACTTTACTACCATCTAGTGGACTCTGAAGATAATGACACTGTTTCATGAAGCTTCATCAACACCTCACTGCAATCTAGTGGACTCTGAAGATAATGACACTGTTTCATGAAGCTTCATCAACATATCACTACAATCTAATGGACTCTGAAGATAATGACACTGTTTCATGAAGCTTCATCAATACATCACTACCATCTAGTAGACTCTGAGGATAATGAAACTGTTTCATGAAGCTTCATCAACACATTACTACCATCTAATGGACTCTGAAGATAATGACACTGTTTCATGAAGCTTCATCAACACATCAATACCATCTAGTGGACTCTGAAGATAATGACACTGTTTCATGAAGCTTCATCAACACATCACTATCATCTAGTGGACTCTGAAGATAATGACACTGTTTCATGAAGCTTCATCAACACATCACTATCATCTAGTGGACTCTGAAGATAATGACACTGTTTCATGAAGCTTCATCAACATATCACTACCATCTAGTGGACTCTGAAGATAATGACACTGTTTCATGAAGCTTCATCAACACATCACTGCCATGTAGTGGACTCTGAGGATAATGACACTGTTTCATGAAGCTTCATCAACACATCACTACCATCTAGTGGACTCTGAAGATAATGACACTGTTTCATGAAGCTTCAACATCGACATATTACTACCATCTAGTGGACTCTGAAGATAATGACACTGTTTCATGAAGCTTCATCAACACATCACTACTATCAAGTGGACTCTGAAGATAATGACACTGTTTCATGAAGCTTCATCAACACATCACTACAATCTAGTGGACTCTGAAGATAATGACACTGTTTCATGAAGCTTCATCGACACATCACTACCATCTAGTGGACTCTGAAGATAATGACACTGTTTCATGAAGCTTCATCGACACATCACTACCATCTAGTGGACTCTGAAGACAATGACATTGTTTCATGAAGCTTCATCGACACATAACTACCATCTAGTGGACTCTGAAGATAATGACACTGTTTCATGAAGCTTCATCGACACATCACTATCATCTAGTGGACTCTGAAGATAATGACATTGTTTCATGAAGCTTCATCAATACATCACTATAATCTAGTGGACTCTGAAGATAATGACACTGTTTCATGAAGCTTCATCAACACATTACTACAATCTAGTGGACTCTGAAGATAATGACACTGTTTCATGAAGCTTCAACAACACATCAGTACCATCTAGTGGACTCTGAGGATAATGACACTGTTTCATGAAGCTTCATCGACACATCAGTACCATCTAGTTGACTCTGAAGATAATGACACTGTTTGATGAAGCTTCATCGACACATCAGTACCATCTAGTTGACTCTGAAGATAATGACTCTGTTTCATGAAGCTTCATAACACATCTCTCCCATCTAGTGGACTCTGAAGATAATGACACTGTTTCATGAAGCTTCATCAACACATCAGTACCATCTAGTGGACTCTGAAGATAATGAAACTGTTTCATGAAGCTTCAACATCGACATATTACTACCATCTAGTGGACTCTGAAGATAATGACACTGTTTCATGAAGCTCAATCAACACATCACTACCATCTAGTGGACTCTGAAGATAATGACACTGTTTCATGAAGCTTCATAACACATCTCTCCCATCTAGTGGACTCTGAAGATAATGACACTGTTTCATGAAGCTTCAACAACACATCAGAACCATCTAGTGGACTCTGAAGATAATGACACTGTTTGATGAAGCTTCATCGACACATCACTACCATCTAGTGGACTCTGAAGATAATGACACTGTTTCATGAAGCTTCATCAACACATCACTACAATCTAGTGGACTCTGAAGATAATGACACTGTTTCATGAAGCTTCGTCAACACATCGCTACCATCTAGTGGACTCTGAAGATAATGACACTGTTTCATGAAGCTTCATCAACACATCACTACCATCTAGTGGACTCTGAATATAATGAAACTGTTTCATGAAGATTCATCAACACATCAGTACCATCTAGTGGACTCTGAAGATAATGACACTGTTTCATGAAGCTTCATCAACACATCAGTACCATCTAGTGGACTCTGAAGATAATGACACTGTTTCATGAAGCTTCATCAACACATCACTACAATCTAATGGACTCTGAAGATAATGAAACTGTTTCATGAAGCTTCATCAACACATCAGTACCATCTAGTGGACTTTGAAGATAACGACACTGTTTCATGAAGCTTCATCGACACATCACTATCATCTAGTGGACTCTGAAGATAATGACACTGTTTCATGAAGCTTCATCAACACATCACTACAATCTAATGGACTCTGAAGATAATGAAACTGTTTCATGAAGCTTCATCAACACATCAGTACCATCTAGTGGACTTTGAAGATAACGACACTGTTTCATGAAGCTTCATCGACACATCACTATCATCTAGTGGACTCTGAAGATAATGACACTGTTTCATGAAGCTTCATCGACACATCACTACCATCAAGTGGACTCTGAAGATAATGACACTGTTTCATGAAGCTTCATCGACACATCACTATCATCTAGTGGACTCTGAAGACAATGACATTGTTTCATGAAGCTTCATCAACACATCACTACCATCAAGTGGACTCTGAAGATAATGACACTGTTTCATGAAGCTTCATCAACACATCACTACCATCTAGTTGACTCTGAGGATAATGACAGTTTCATGAAGCTTCATCAACACATCACTACCATCTAGTGGACTCTGAAGACAATGACATTGTTTCATGAAGCTTCATCGACACATAACTACCATCTAGTGGACTCTGAAGATAATGACACTGTTTCATGAAGCTTCATCGACACATCACTATCATCTAGTGGAGTCTGAAGATAATGACATTGTTTCATGAAGCTTCATCAATACATCACTATAATCTAGTGGACTCTGAAGATAATGACACTGTTTCATGAAGCTTCATCAACACATCACTGCGATCTAGTGGACTCTGAAGATAATGACACTGTTTCATGAAGCTTCATCAACACATCAGTACCATCTAGTGGACTCTGAAGATAATGACACTGTTTCTTGAAGCTTCATCGACACATCACTACCATCTAGTGGACTCTGAAGATATTGACACTGTTTCATGAAGCTTCATCAACACATCAGTACCATCTAGTGGACTCTGAAGATAATGACAGCGTTTCATGAAGCTTCATCGACACATCACTACCATCTAGTGGACTCTGAAGATAATGACACTGTTTCATGAAGCTTCATCAACACATCACTACAATCTAGTGGACTCTGAAGATAATGAAACTGTTTCATGAAGCTTCATCAACACATCAGTACCATCTAGTGGACTTTGAAGATAACAACACTGTTTCATGAAGCTTCATCGACACATCACTATCATCTAGTGGACTCTGAAGATAATGACACTGTTTCATGAAGCTTCATCGACACATCACTACCATCAAGTGGACTCTGAAGATAATGACACTGTTTCATGAAGCTTCATCGACACATCACTATCATCTAGTGGACTCTGAAGACAATGACATTGTTTCATGAAGCTTCATCAACACATCACTACCATCAAGTGGACTCTGAAGATAATGACACTGTTTCATGAAGCTTCATCAACACATCACTACCATCTAGTTGACTCTGAGGATAATGACAGTTTCATGAAGCTTCATCAACACATCACTACCATCTAGTGGACTCTGAAGACAATGACATTGTTTCATGAAGCTTCATCGACACATAACTACCATCTAGTGGACTCTGAAGATAATGACACTGTTTCATGAAGCTTCATCGACACATCACTATCATCTAGTGGAGTCTGAAGATAATGACATTGTTTCATGAAGCTTCATCAATACATCACTATAATCTAGTGGACTCTGAAGATAATGACACTGTTTCATGAAGCTTCATCAACACATCACTACCATCTAGTGGACTCTGAAGATAATGACACTGTTTCATGAAGCTTCATCAACACATCACTGCGATCTAGTGGACTCTGAAGATAATGACACTGTTTCATGAAGCTTCATCAACACATCAGTACCATCTAGTGGACTCTGAAGATAATGACACTGTTTCTTGAAGCTTCATCGACACATCACTACCATCTAGTGGACTCTGAAGATAATGACACTGTTTCATGAAGCTTCATCAACACATCAGTACCATCTAGTGGACTCTGAAGATAATGACAACGTTTCATGAAGCTTCATCAACACATCACTACCATCTAGTGGACTCTGAAGATAATGACACTGTTTCATGAAGCTTCATCAACACATCACTACAATCTAGTGGACTCTGAAGATAATGAAACTGTTTCATGAAGCTTCATCAACACATCAGTACCATCTAGTGGACTTTGAAGATAACAACACTGTTTCATGAAGCTTCATCGACACATCACTATCATCTAGTGGACTCTGAAGATAATGACACTGTTTCATGAAGCTTCATCGACACATCACTACCATCAAGTGGACTCTGAAGATAATGACACTGTTTCATGAAGCTTCATCGACACATCACTATCATCTAGTGGACTCTGAAGACAATGACATTGTTTCATGAAGCTTCATCAACACATCACTACCATCAAGTGGACCCTGAAGATAATGACACTGTTTCATGAAGCTTCATCAACACATCACTACCATCTAGTTGACTCTGAGGATAATGACAGTATCATGAAGCTTCATCAACACATCACTACCATCTAGTGGACTCTGAAGACAATGACATTGTTTCATGAAGCTTCATCGACACATCACTACCATCTAGTGGACTCTGAAGATAATGACACTGTTTCATGAAGCTTCATCAACACATCACTGCGATCTAGTGGACTCTGAAGATAATGACACTGTTTCATGAAGCTTCATCAACACATCAGTACCATCTAGTGGACTCTGAAGATAATGACACTGTTTCTTGAAGCTTCATCGACACATCACTACCATCTAGTGGACTCTGAAGATAATGACACTGTTTCATGAAGCTTCATCAACACATCACTACAATCTAGTGGACTCTGAAGATAATGACACTGTTTCATGAAGCTTCAACAACACATCAGTACCATCTAGTGGACTTTGAAGATAATGACACTGTTTCATGAAGCGTCATCGACACAGCAGTACCATCTAGTTGACTCTGAAGATAATGACACTGTTTGATGAAGCTTCATCGACACATCAGTACCATCTAGTGGACTCTGAAGATAATGACTCTGTTTCATGAAGCTTCATAACACATCTCTCCCATCTAGTGGACTCTGAAGATAATGACACTGTTTCATGAAGCTTCATCAACACATCAGTACCATCTAGTGGGCTCTGAAGATAATAAAACTGTTTCATGAAGCTTCAACATCGACATATTACTACCATCTAGTGGACTCTGAAGATAATGACACTGTTTCATGAAGCTTCATAACACATCTCTCCCATCTAGTGGACTCTGAAGATAATGACACTGTTTCATGAAGCTTCAACAACACATCAGAACCATCTAGTGGACTCTGAAGATAATGACACTGTTTGATGAAGCTTCATCGACACATCACTACCATCTAGTGGACTCTGAAGACAATGACACTGTTTCATGAAGCTTCATCAACACATCACTACAATCTAGTGGACTCTGAAGATAATGACACTGTTTCATGAAGCTTCATCAACACATCGCTACCATCTAGTGGACTCTGAAGATAATGAAAATGTTTCATGAAGCTTCATCAACACATCGCTACCATCTAGTGGACTCTGAAGATAATGAAAATGTTTCATGAAGCTTCATCAACACATCGCTACCATCTAGTGGACTCTGAAGATAATGAAAATGTTTCATGAAGCTCCATCGACACATCACTACCATCTAGTGGACTCTGAAGATAATGACACTGTTTCATGAAGCTTCATAACACATCTCTCCCATCTAGTGGACTCTGTAGATAATGACATTGTTTCATGAAGCTTCAACAACACATCAGTACCATCTAGTGGACTCTGAAGATAATGACTCTGTTTCATGAAGCTTCATAACACATCTCTCCCATCTAGTGGACTCTAAAGATAATGACACTGTTTCATGAAACTTCATCAACACATCACTACCATCTAGTGGACTCTGAAGATAATGACACTGTTTCATGAAGCTTGATCAACACATCACTACCATCTAGTGGACTCTGAAGATAATGACACTGTTTCATGAAGCTTCATCAACACATCGCTACCATCTAGTGGACTTTGAAGATAATGAAAATGTTTCATGAAGCTTCATCAACACATCGCTACCATCTAGTGGACTCTGAAGATAATGAAAATGTATCATGAAGCTTCATCAACACATCGCTACCATCTAGTGGACTCTGAAGATAATGAAAATGTTTCATGAAGCTCCATCAACACATCACTTCCATCTAGTGGACTCTGAAGATAATGACACTGTTTCATGAAGTTTCATAACACATCTCTTCCATCTAGTGGACTCTGTAGATAATGACACTGTTTCATGAAGCTTCAACAACACATCAGTACCATCTAGTGGACTCTGTAGATAATGACATTGTTTCATGAAGCTTCAACAACACATCAGTACCATCTAGTGGACTCTGAAGATAATGACTCTGTTTCATGAAGCTTCATAACACATCTCTCCCATCTAGTGGACTCTAAAGATAATGACACTGTTTCATGAAACTTCATCAACACATCACTACCATCTAGTGGACTCTGAAGATAATGACACTGTTTCATGAAGCTTGATCAACACATCACTACCATCTAGTGGACTCTGAAGATAATGACACTGTTTCATGAAGCTTCATCAACACATCGCTACCATCTAGTGGACTTTGAAGATAATGAAAATGTTTCATGAAGCTTCATCAACACATCGCTACCATCTAGTGGACTCTGAAGATAATGAAAATGTATCATGAAGCTTCATCAACACATCGCTACCATCTAGTGGACTCTGAAGATAATGAAAATGTTTCATGAAGCTCCATCAACACATCACTTCCATCTAGTGGACTCTGAAGATAATGACACTGTTTCATGAAGTTTCATAACACATCTCTTCCATCTAGTGGACTCTGTAGATAATGACACTGTTTCATGAAGCTTCATCAACACATCGCTACCATCTAGTGGACTCTGAAGATAATGAAAATGTTTCATGAAGCTCCATCAACACATCACTTCCATCTAGTGGACTCTGAAGATAATGACACTGTTTCATGAAGTTTCATAACACATCACTACCATCTAGTGGACTCTGAAGATAATGACACTGTTTCATGAAGCTTCATCAACACATCACTACAATCTAGTGGACTCTGAAGATAATGACACTGTTTCATGAAGCTTCAACAACACATCAGTACCATCTAGTGGACTTTGAAGATAATGACACTGTTTCATGAAGCGTCATCGACACAGCAGTACCATCTAGTTGACTCTGAAGATAATGACACTGTTTGATGAAGCTTCATCGACACATCAGTACCATCTAGTGGACTCTGAAGATAATGACTCTGTTTCATGAAGCTTCATAACACATCTCTCCCATCTAGTGGACTCTGAAGATAATGACACTGTTTCATGAAGCTTCATCAACACATCAGTACCATCTAGTGGGCTCTGAAGATAATAAAACTGTTTCATGAAGCTTCAACATCGACATATTACTACCATCTAGTGGACTCTGAAGATAATGACACTGTTTCATGAAGCTTCATAACACATCTCTCCCATCTAGTGGACTCTGAAGATAATGACACTGTTTCATGAAGCTTCAACAACACATCAGAACCATCTAGTGGACTCTGAAGATAATGACACTGTTTGATGAAGCTTCATCGACACATCACTACCATCTAGTGGACTCTGAAGACAATGACACTGTTTCATGAAGCTTCATCAACACATCACTACAATCTAGTGGACTCTGAAGATAATGACACTGTTTCATGAAGCTTCATCAACACATCGCTACCATCTAGTGGACTCTGAAGATAATGAAAATGTTTCATGAAGCTTCATCAACACATCGCTACCATCTAGTGGACTCTGAAGATAATGAAAATGTTTCATGAAGCTTCATCAACACATCGCTACCATCTAGTGGACTCTGAAGATAATGAAAATGTTTCATGAAGCTCCATCGACACATCACTACCATCTAGTGGACTCTGAAGATAATGACACTGTTTCATGAAGCTTCATAACACATCTCTCCCATCTAGTGGACTCTGTAGATAATGACATTGTTTCATGAAGCTTCAACAACACATCAGTACCATCTAGTGGACTCTGAAGATAATGACTCTGTTTCATGAAGCTTCATAACACATCTCTCCCATCTAGTGGACTCTAAAGATAATGACACTGTTTCATGAAACTTCATCAACACATCACTACCATCTAGTGGACTCTGAAGATAATGACACTGTTTCATGAAGCTTGATCAACACATCACTACCATCTAGTGGACTCTGAAGATAATGACACTGTTTCATGAAGCTTCATCAACACATCGCTACCATCTAGTGGACTTTGAAGATAATGAAAATGTTTCATGAAGCTTCATCAACACATCGCTACCATCTAGTGGACTCTGAAGATAATGAAAATGTATCATGAAGCTTCATCAACACATCGCTACCATCTAGTGGACTCTGAAGATAATGAAAATGTTTCATGAAGCTCCATCAACACATCACTTCCATCTAGTGGACTCTGAAGATAATGACACTGTTTCATGAAGTTTCATAACACATCTCTTCCATCTAGTGGACTCTGTAGATAATGACACTGTTTCATGAAGCTTCAACAACACATCAGTACCATCTAGTGGACTCTAAAGATAATGACTCTGTTTCATGAAGCTTCATAAAACATCTCTCCCATCTAGTGGACTCTAAAGATAATGACACTGTTTCATGAAACTTCATCAACACATCACTACCATCTAGTGGACTCTGAAGATAATGACACTGTTTCATGAAGCTTGATCAACACATCACTACCATCTAGTGGACTCTGAAGATAATGACACTGTTTCATGAAGCTTCATCAACACATCGCTACCATCTAGTGGACTTTGAGGATAATGAAAATGTTTCATGAAGCTTCATCAACACATCGCTACCATCTAGTGGACTCTGAAGATAATGAAAATGTATCATGAAGCTTCATCAACACATCGCTACCATCTAGTGGACTCTGAAGATAATGAAAATGTTTCATGAAGCTCCATCGACACATCACTTCCATCTAGTGGACTCTGAAGATAATGACACTGTTTCATGAAGCTTCATAACACATCTCTTCCATATAGTGGACTCTGTAGATAATGACACTGTTTCATGAAGCTTCAACAACACATCAGTACCATCTAGTGGACTCTAAAGATAATGACTCTGTTTCATGAAGCTTCATAAAACATCTCTCCCATCTAGTGGACTCTAAAGATAATGACACTGTTTCATGAAGCTTCATCAACACATCACTACCATCTAGTGGACTCCGAAGATAATGACACTGTTTCATGAAGCTTGATCAACACATCACTACCATCTAGTGGACTCTGAAGATAATGACACTGTTTCATGAAGCTTCATCAACACATCAGTACCATCTAGTGGACTCTGAAGATAATGACACTGTTTCATGAAGCTCAATCAACACATCAATACTATCTAGTGGACTCTGAAGATAATGACACTGTTTCATGAAGCTTCATAAGACATCTCTCCCATCTAGTGGACTCTGAAGATAATGACACTGTTTCATGAAGCTTCATCAACACATCACTACTATCTAGTGGACTCTGAAGATAATGACACTGTTTCATGAAGCTTCATCAACACATCACTACAAGTGAGTCACAGCGACGACAACAATAGTCGTAAAAGGCAAAATAAAGTAAATTAATAAAGAGATAAATAAAGGTAGTTGAAGCCATATTCACATAATATTTCATATTTATCTTCAATACAATGTTTGAGTAAAAATACATTTGTAGATCATAGGACAATTCAGTAAGTAAGTTTTATTTGTTAACAGATTTTATTTCGCACAACTACAGTGTTGTTGTTTTTTCAGGTTTTTCCCCTTTTTTAACTTATTTTATTTGTATTTTCTTTCTTTTGTATGTAGAAAGAGAAAGATATATTTCAAACGTGTATTCATCTCAGAAACTAAAATGTCACTGAAACTGTAGCCATTTATCCACAGAGATCAGAACAAGATGTGACTTTTTAATCCACATTTATGAGAGTTTTAGCTTCGGCGGCTCAAGGAAGTCAAACGGCTTTTGTTTATATTTTTGACATTTCCAGTGAAGCCTGGAAAAAGAAACACAAGAGAGATTTTAAAAAAAACACATTAAACATGATTTCTCTCCGACCCCGACACTTCGTGTCTCACCTGAAGAAAACTCTCTCGGGCCAGACGAGCAGAACCTGTGATGCAAATTTACAGTTTGCGGGGATTATTTATCGCTGCTTCTGGCTCTGGATACTAGCCTTTGTAGTTTTATTGAAGTGATTAATTATTGGTTTCTGTTGACGCAGCAGTTTCACTCCAGGAGTCTGGCAGACTCACTCAGACACATCAGATCCATGAACCTAAACCCAAGATGCAGAAGAGACGTTGTGTTTTCGCCGTCGTGCTCTCGACACTGAGTCTGTCATCAGATTACCTTATTTTCCGCACTATAAAGTGAACTTAAAAGCCTTTAAATTTCTCAAAAAACAACAGTGCGCTTTGTTACCCAGAGCGCCTTATATATGAACTTTACCTGGTGGGTGACTTGTTTACAAACACTTTCATGACTCTGCGCCAACTGAGCCGACACACCGTGGGTGGGATTATGTCATTGCGTCATCACGGGGTAGGATAAAGGCACGTCACATCATGGTGGACGTCTATGGAGTAAGATTACTGCCACCGATTTGAGCGAGTGTGTCTTGGTTGTTGTACACGCAAAATCACTCTGCTGCGCACTCAACCAGTCATACACGTGCGTTCAACATGTCATACACGCAAGCTCTAGCCGTCATACACGCGCTCAACTTCACTGCTGTTCACAACACCAGTCTTGCGCGATGCTGCTTGAAGCCTTTTAAACATCATTTGATCATCGTTACCATGGGAGTGAACTGATCATTCCTAGAAGCAACTTAAACACACAGGCTTATCGTTGTCGTCTTAAGATTTTTCTGAGCGATGTATAAGAAGGTTGAAGTAAACTAAAGTAAATTAACATGAATATATTCAAAGCTTTCAACAGAAAACAATCAATTTTTTACATTTTATTTGAACCTGTTTTGTTTAATCAAAGCTTTTTTATGGTTTCAATAATCTGTGTATACATTTATTTTTTTACTCATTAATAACATTTTTGTGTTGCAATTAACTTCAGGCCGCTAGGTGGCAGCTGTCATGATATCCTAAACCAAAAGCCAACGTTACAATGAAAACTTGGCAGTGACTGAGGACGAGAGGATACAGTGACTCCAGCAGCTTTTAAAGCTGATGTTCAGACATAATTTGGTTTAGAAAAACAAATGAAAGCAATTACGACTTTGTCAAGAGTCATGTGGTCTGTAAATACTACAACACCAGAGTCAAGTACTTGACAATACTACACATATATCCTTATGACTACACTATCACAACACCAGAGTCAAGTACTGGACAATACTACACATATATATTTGTTACTACACTATCACAACACCAGAGTCAAGTACTGGACAATACTACACATATATATTTGTTACTACACTATCACAACACCAGAGTCAAGTACTCCACAATACTACACATATATCCTTGTTACTACACTATCACAACACCATAGTCAAGTACTCGACAATACTACACATATATCCTTGTTACTACACTATCACAACACCAGAGTCAAGTACTGGACAATACTACACATATATCCTTGTTACTACACTATCACAACACCATAGTCAAGTACTGGACAATACTACACATATATCCTTGTTACTACACTATCACAACACCAGAGTCAAGTACTCGACAATACTACACATATAAACTTGTTACTACACTATCACAACACCAGAGTCAAGTACTGGACAATACTACACATATATATTTGTTACTACACTATCACAACACCAGAGTCAAGTACTCCACAATACTACACATATATCCTTGTTACTACACTATCACAACACCAGAGTCAAGTACTGGACAATACTACACATATATCCTTGTTACTACACTATCACAACACCATAGTCAAGTACTGGACAATACTACACATATATCCTTGTTACTACACTATCACAACACCAGAGTCAAGTACTGGACAATACTACACATATATCCTTGTTACTACACTATCACAACACCAGAGTCAAGTACTCGACAATACTACACATATAAACTTGTTACTACACTATCACAACACCAGAGTCAAGTACTGGACAATACTACACTTATATATTTGTTACTACACTATCACAACACCAGAGTCAAGTACTCCACAATACTACACATATATCCTTGTTACTACACTATCACAACACCAGAGTCAAGTACTGGACAATACTACACATATATATTTGTTACTACACTATCACAACACCATAGTCAAGTACTGGACAATACTACACATATATCTTTGTTACTACACTATCACAACACCAGAGTCAAGTACTGGACAATACTACACATATATATTTGTTACTACACTATCACAACACCAGAGTCAAGTACTCCACAATACTACACATATATCCTTGTTACTACACTATCACAACACCATAGTCAAGTACTGGACAATACTACACATATATATTTGTTACTACACTATCACAACACCATAGTCAAGTACTCCACAATACTACACATATATCCTTGTTACTACACTTTCACTATATATAGTATCATTGATGTTGTATCATGATATGTATTTCAACAGATTCTTCACAAAACACTACAATCTTATCATATTTGCACCTTTTCTTGCCTCAGAGACTAAAAGTATCTTCAGATGTTCAGATGTGAGTCGACGTTGCCTCCAGAGAAAGTCTAGACGAGGTAAACTGAAGGTGAACGAGTCGAAGCCAGATTTAAATCGAACCCACCGTGTTCACAAAATCACGCTAAAAATCAACACGTGATTCAGATCATCTTCATGTCAAACCCTGTGTGGAAACACCTGCTGGTAACTCTCTCTCC
The DNA here is from genome assembly GCF_982586985.1 of Callionymus lyra. Taxonomy (NCBI): domain Eukaryota; kingdom Metazoa; phylum Chordata; class Actinopteri; order Syngnathiformes; family Callionymidae; genus Callionymus; species Callionymus lyra. The sequence continues at coordinate 6,967,626 of NC_141821.1, forward strand.
TCCACCTCTCTCGCCCTAGAGCTGCACACTCTCTGGCAGAACGAAGAACGCGCCGCCATCACCTCGGGGAAGATGAGTGAGATCTGGCATCGACGCCACGACTTCTGGCTGCTGGCGGGGATCGTGATGTATCCTTGACGGCGGTTGCCCCGGCGATGACCTCTCTTTTGTTTATTTAGCGTTTGGCCAGAAGAAGCTTGTGTGAGCAGAAGAGCTGCCAGAGCAGTAAACATCAGCGGCTCTTGGCTCGGCTGCTCCAGCCTCGTCCAGCATTATTTTGAATTCATATCTCGCTCGCTCTTCCAGCAGCAGATTGTTGTGATTTCCACAAAGACTTTGCAAATGTGCTGATGTGTAGTTGTCGGTGCTGCAGCTTCACAACTAGTGAGAGTTTCTCTGGACACTCTGGTTTCCTCCCACAGCCCCAAAAAAACATACTTAACAACTTTGAGTATTTCACTACAACCTTTTGCCTAAAGCTTACATTTTTGGTAAAAAACCTACTTTATTAATTTAAAAAAATACTTAACAATATTGTTTAAGTTATTTATACATGCAGAGACATCGTAGTAGAATATACAGTAGAACAGTAATACTTATGATATTAAAAAGAATACGTCAAATACTATGATGTAGTTTACATATAATATTTATATCATAGATATATATCATTCATTCATTGTCTACCGCTTCATCCCTTACCGGGGTCGCGGGGAGACTGGGGTACATCCTTGGATCATAGGGCGAGAGGCGGGGGACACCCTGGACAGGACACCAGTCTGTCGCAGGACACACAAAGACAGACAACCATTCACACACACACTCATACCTATTGACAATATCCCAAAGTTCTCAATCAACCTCTGTATGTTTTTGGACTGTGGGAGGAAACCGGAGTGCCCGGAGTAAACCCACAACAACACGGGGATGGATGTATGTTTTATTAATTTAAGTTAAATGTAGGGATAACTATAAGTTCTATTAATCAAGTTAAGCTGCAGATGTAACATGTTATGTGACATAAAAATGTTCTATTATCTCAACTATTGAGTAACTTGGGTCAATGAGTTAAGTTGTTTTCAACTAGGCGAGTATGATTATTCACCAGCAGGGGTCAGCAGTGAGCCCACGACAGTACCTTCTATATCATAGTAATCATTGATACTAACAGTTGTATGTTAGGCAATATTGCTCAATATATACGTATTTTTATTTGAAATGCATGATGGGAAGATGCGTGTTTTCCTGACCCGCGGCGCAGTCACGGCTACGCCCGGTGGCAGGACATCCAGAACGACCCTCAGTTCGCCATCATCAACGAGCCCTTCAAGTCGCAGGCCAACAAGGGGAACTTCCTGGAGATGAAGAACAAGTTCCTGGCTCGACGGTTCAAGGTAGGACGAGCAGAAGTTTGACGACGTCTGTTTCACATTCTGCGAACTCACGGGTCGAGTGGTCGGGTCCAGAGAGGACGAGCGACCGAAGAGGTAGAGGTTGAAATGTTTTTTCCAAGACCGTGTCATGTGAGATTAGTTTAGCGCCGAAGTGTTGTGAGGGTGATTTGTATTTGTCATGAATCTCTGAGAAGACCTTTTGTCCTCCTCCATGTGTCTGCGTGAACTCCTCAACATCTGTGCAGATGTTCCGTGACTCACTGTCTTCAGAGATGCTTGTTAGTGAGTGGAGTTGATAAATGTCTTTTGTTTGTTTCGATCCCTCCTTCACGCCAAACCTGCACAATCCATCTCTGCTACATTCAAGCCTGGGAGACGCTCGTAAAACAAAAGTAGTTCAGGAGGAAGACGTGATCATGTGTCACATCAGATGAAGGCTTGTGAGAGCAAATGTATGACGGTGTGACAGTGGTGGCCAGCAGGTGGTGCTGCTGCGTTTTTGAGGATTGTTTTTATGCTAATGATATCCACTTGCTAACTATGATAGGAAATCCGAGTTTATACTGTCATTTTGGTATCACCCACAATAGCAACGACTGCACTGTCCTCTTCCAAAGTGTTGCTTAACTTAGTGTTGCTGACGTCAGTTCTACTTCACGTGTGCTCTGCCCTCTAATCGTCTTATGGTCATTCCAGTCAGTAGATGGAGTGAAATGAGTTTCTAACATCTAGTCATTCATCTGGAAGGTTTTCAGCTCTTTTCTCCGGTTGACCTTGACAGTCTTCAAGAGAACCATCCTGGATGATTCGCTTGAATGGGTCCAGACTAGGATGTTGTCGCTCACAGGGAGGGGATCAGGTCATGGGTTGAGCGGATGCAAACTTCAAGTCTTGATCGTGACCCACCACAGACAGAACACATTGTTCCTTTGTACCTCGGCATCCCAGCTCGGCAGGGGGGTCTTCGGGTGAACAAGTTAGTTAAGGGGCCGCCTGACTCCAGCACAGGATTTCAAGGAGCCACGCTGACCTTGAGCTGCCGAGCCTAGTTTGTTTTCGTCTGCATGGTCTCTCCCTGGTTGGATGGGGCGGCTTAGTGTTATATGTGTGGCCGACTGGGAGTTGATCTAGACCTGCTGCCATCTGGTAGCCAATAGGAAGGCAGAAGGGAAGAGCACGCTTCACGTAGGTTACTCCCATAACCGCGGTTCTAAGAATGCATGTGGCTCCATCTTACTGTGTTACTATTGTATTTAGACAGTTATATATATATATATGTATATTTCAGATCAGAAGGTTCACTGGATTATAAGTTGCATCATGTTCTACTGAATGACTGTTAGCACCAGTGCAGTTTTGAAGAATTACTTTGCATGTAGTAAGACTGAAGTGCCTTGTGTTAGAGGGGTGCCACGGAATATCTGGGGAGCCTTGCGGTGTGGTGGCGCCTCCCTGAGAAATACTAAGGAGCCTCAGAGAGTCATTTTATGGAGCTTTGCAGCATAAAGCTTTGTGGAGTTTTACTATTGAGCTTTGTGGAGTTATACTATTGAGCTTTGCAAGTAATACTATGGAGCTTTGTAGAGTTATACTGTGGAGCTTTGTGGAGTAATACTACGGAGCTTTGCAGCATAATACTATGGAGCTTTGTGGAGTAATACTATGGAGCTTTGTGGAATTTTACTATTGAGCTTTGTGGAGTTATACTATTGAGCTTTGCAAGTAATACTATGGAGCTTTGTGGAGTTATACTGTGGAGCTTTGTGGAGTAATACTACAGAGCTTTGCAGCATAATACTATGGAGCTTTGTGGAGTAATACTATGGAGCTTTGTGGAATTTTACTATTGAGCTTTGTGGAGTTATACTATTGAGCTTTGCAAGTAATACTATGGAGCTTTGTGGAGTTATACTGTGGAGCTTTGTGGAGTAATACTACGGAGCTTTGCAGCATAATACTATGGAGCTTTGTGGAGTAATACTATGGAGCTTTGTGGAATTTTACTATTGAGCTTTGTGGAGTTATACTATTGAGCTTTGCAAGTAATACTATGGAGCTTTGTGGAGTTATACTATGGAGCTTTGTGGAGTAATACTACGGAGCTTTGCAGCATAATACTATGGAGCTTTGTGGAGTAATAATATGGAGCTTTGTGAAGTAATATCAAACTTTGTAGACTAATACTATGAAGCTTTGCGGAGTAATACTATGGATCTTTGTAAAGTAATACTATGAAACTTTGTAGACTTATACTATGTAGCTTTGTGGAGTAATACTACGGAGCTTTACACCATAATACTATGGGGCTTTGTGGAGTAATACTATGGAGCTTCGCAAGTAATACTATGGAGCTTTGTGGAGTAATACTATGGAGCTTTGTGAAGTAATAATATGAAACTTTGTAGACTAATACTATGAAGCTTTGCAGAGTGATACTATGGAGCTTTGTGAAGTAATACTATGAAACTTTGTAGACTAATACTATGAACTTTTGCGGAGTAATACTATGGAGCTTTGCGAAGTAATACTATGGAGCTTTGTGGAGTAATACTATGCAGCTTTTAGGGTTATACTAAAGAGCTTTGCAGAGTAATACTATGGAGCCTAACAGAGTAATACTGTGGGTCCTTGCAGAATAATACTATGGAGCTTCACAGAGTAATAAATACTATGGAGCTTCACAGAGTAATACTATGGAGCTTTACAGAGTAATACTATGGAGCTTTGCAAAGTAATACTATGGAACTTCACAAAGTAATACTATGGAGCCTTGAGGAGTATTACTACAGAGCCGTATATACTAATACTACAGTAACTACCAAAAAAATACTACTTAGCCTTGCGAAGTAATACTATGGAGCCTCTCGTAGTAATACTACCGGGCCTCAAAATGTAATACTACAGAGGCTCACAGAGTAATATTAAAAAGCCTCACTTGAAGAGTTCTATTCATTTTTCTAATGATTTAAGAGTAATAAAACAGAATTAAGAGATGTTTTCATGTCGATTGTTTCCGAAATCTTTCCATTTACTTAAAGAAAGATTTGTTGAATCAGAAGAAACTTTGTTTTTCACTTTAACAAATAAAAAATGACTCAGCAGTTTTAGTGATTGTCTAGTACTTCACGATGTGCTGGAGAACATGATGATGGAGCAGATCCTTGATCCTCCTCAGCAGGAACACAAACACGTGACGGACATTTTAGGAGTCGCACTGAAGTCCAACACTTTTTAATGGCTCGTCTTCATATCTGCTCAACCATTCAAGTGGAGGTCCCGCGAGGGCAGCCCCGGCTGGATGGGTTTGTTGTAAAAACATGTGGTCGGAACATTGGAAGCCTCCACGCGATAAAATTTGATGAGTCGTGTCAAATGATTTCACAGAGTCGTGGCATTAATGAGAAGAAAATGAAACTTTGTCTTCAGCTGCTGGAGCAGGCGCTGGTCATCGAGGAGCAGCTGAGGCGAGCGGCGTATCTCAACATGACCCAAGACCCCGGTCACCCGGCCATGGCGCTCAACGCTCGCTTCGCGGAAGTGGAGTGTCTGGCGGAGTCGCACCAACACCTCAGCAAAGAGTCGCTGGCGGGCAACAAGCCGGCCAACGCCGTGCTGCACAAAGGTCAGTGAGGTTTCATCTCCTCGCCACCGGGGGCGACGACACACGACGTATCTTTGGACGGGAAGAAGAAAAGAGGAAGTGAAATGTGGGCAGAGAAAGCTGAGCGATAATCACATGAACTCTTGTGCAATCACACGTCTTCCTCCCACGGCAGCAGTTTTGAGTGAAGCTGAGCAGATGTGAGCGGATCGTTTCCTGCTCTTGTGTTTGTGTTTCCACTCGTGTGAGCCTCGACCAGGTTTAAACACATGTAGTTCGATCAAAATATGACATTATTTTAACTTCTAAAACTTGTTTTTGGGATTAAAATGTTGTTTTTCTTCCATTTTTGATAGTTTAATCCAATAATTTCTATTTTGAAAGGTTAGAATTATGTGTTTTATTAATTACAATAACACAAAATTACGTTTTCTATACTCAATATATTTTTTATTTGTAGCCTTTTCAATTCAATTTTAAATTGTAGTTATCCAGTGGCACTATCTACACGATTTTACATTGAATTTAAAAGTCTATGAAATAAAGTATGTATACAAAAACCTTTATTTAAGTTGAATTAAATGAATAAAAATATCAAATAATAAAATGAGTTGATAAGGATTCCATTTTTAGAAACACAACAAAACTATTCAACATACAAACTTTTGAATTGATATTTTTTTGATCAATGCTAGTAAAACAACAACATTTAAATAAAAAAAATTAAAAAATGTTCAACATTTAAAATGTTAAACCTCATACTATTCTGATGCCACTGAAATACTTCCACAGCTGACGTTTCAAACTGGTGTCTGTTGTCATTGCAGTCCTGAACCAGCTGGAGGAGCTGTTGAGCGACATGAAGGCGGACGTCACCAGACTCCCGGCCTCGCTGTCCAGGGTCCCGCCCATCGCCGCCCGCCTGCAGATGTCCGAGCGCAGCATCCTCAGCCGCCTGGCCAGCAAGGGCACGGAGTCGCACCTTCCCCCGGTCAGTACCTCTGAGAACATTTCAGCGGGTGTGGAAAATGTAGTCGAGGAAAAGTAAAAGTTGTCGGTCACAGTAACACAAGAGTCTGCGACTAGTGTAAGAAAATACTTTCACGATATATTTACTATATAATTGATCTTTTATGGATAATATTCCAACAAAGTGTGTTTAAAATAAAATAATTGTATTTTTCTATTTACAATTAACATAATATTCACAGTGTTGGTTCATATTCGTGTTGCAATGAAACTTCCTACCGCTAGATGGCAGCAGTCATCAAGTCCTGGACAATATTACACATATATACTTGTTACTACAGTATCACAACACCAGAGTCAAGTACTGGACAATACTACACATATATACTTGTTACTACACTATCACAACACCAGAGTCAAGTACTCAACAATACTATACATATATACTTGTTACTACAGTATCACAACACCAGAGTCAAGTACTGGACAATACTACACATATATACTTGTTACTATAGTATCACAACACTAGAGTCAAGTACTTGACAATACTACACATATATCCGTGTTACTACAGTATCACAACACCGGAGTCAAGTACTTGACAATACTACACATATATACTTGTTACTACACTATCACAACACCAGAGTCAAGTACTGGACAATACTACACATATATACTTGTTACTACACTATCACAACACCAGAGTCAAGTATTCGACAATACTATACATATATACTTGTTACTACAGTATCACAACACTAGAGTCAAGTACTCGACAATACTACACATATTCTTGTTACTACACTAACACAACACCAGAGTCAAGTACTCCACAATACTACACATATATCCTTGTTACTACACTATCACAACACCAGAGTCAAGTACTGGACAATACTACACATATATACTTGTTACTACACTATCACAACACCAGAGTCAAGTACTGGACAATACTACACATATATACTTGTTACTACACTATCACAACACCAGAGTCAAGTATTCGACAATACTATACATATATACTTGTTACTAAAGTATCACAACACTAGAGTCAAGTACTCGACAATACTACACATATTCTTGTTACTACACTAACACAACACCAGAGTCAAGTACTCCACAATACTACACATATATCCTTGTTACTACACTATCACAACACCAGAGTCAAGTACTCGACAATACTACACATATATCCTTGTTACTACACTATTACAACACCAGAGTCCAGTAATCCACAATACTACACATATATCCTTGCTACTACACTATCACAACACCAGAGTCAAGTACTCGACAATACTACACATATATCCGTGTTACTACAGTATCACAACACCGGAGTCAAGTACTTGACAATACTACACATATATACTTGTTACTATAGTATCACAACACTAGAGTCAAGTACTTGACAATACTACACATATATCCGTGTTACTACAGTATCACAACACCGGAGTCAAGTACTTGACAATACTACACATATATACTTGTTACTACACTATCACAACACCAGAGTCAAGTACTGGACAATACTACACATATATACTTGTTACTACACTATCACAACACCAGAGTCAAGTATTCGACAATACTATACATATATACTTGTTACTACAGTATCACAACACTAGAGTCAAGTACTCGACAATACTACACATATTCTTGTTACTACACTAACACAACACCAGAGTCAAGTACTCCACAATACTACACATATATCCTTGTTACTACACTATCACAACACCAGAGTCAAGTACTGGACAATACTACACATATATACTTGTTACTACACTATCACAACACCAGAGTCAAGTACTGGACAATACTACACATATATACTTGTTACTACACTATCACAACACCAGAGTCAAGTATTCGACAATACTATACATATATACTTGTTACTACAGTATCACAACACTAGAGTCAAGTACTCGACAATACTACACATATTCTTGTTACTACACTAACACAACACCAGAGTCAAGTACTCCACAATACTACACATATATCCTTGTTACTACACTATCACAACACCAGAGTCAAGTACTCGACAATACTACACATATATCCTTGTTACTACACTATTACAACACCAGAGTCCAGTAATCCACAATACTACACATATATCCTTGTTACTACACTATCACAACACCAGAGTCAAGTACTCGACAATACTACATATATATCCTTGTTACGACACTATAATAACACCAGAGTCAAGTACTCCACAATACTATACATATATACTTGTTACTACAGTATCACAACACTAGAGTCAAGTACTCGACAATACTACACATACATACTTGTTACTACAGTATCACAACACTAGAGTCAAGTACTCGACAATACTACACATACATACTTGTTACTACAGAATCTCTATATATAATGTATCGTTGACCCTGGTGACAGTTAAAAGTGAAGATAAAGTATTATGGTCTGCCGTCCTGACACGTTCGTGACGTTCTCATTCACAGCCCATTCCCACTGGACCGTACGCGACTCATCAGAACTACGGCGCCCCCTACACTCCAGCCCCGGTCAGCGCCCTCCATCTGGGCGGAGCCAACTACAGTCAGATGCCGCCGGGATCCTTCATATCAGGTCAGTGCGTCTCTGACACATGTGGTCGACACATGATCTGACGGACGAACTACAAACACCTTCTTTTAGATTAGATTTTCTCCTTCACCGTCCAGATCACACTTTCATTCTGTGTCTGGTTTCCTAACATGACATTCATACACATTTGCTCTCTTTTCCTCACACGTATTCTCTTTTCTACACATATACTTGTATATCTATCACCTTCGCTCTGTGGCAGCAGAGTCTGGTTCTGCTCCAGGTTTCTGCCTGTTCAGAGCAAGTTTTCATTGTGATTGTCTGAGACTTTTCTTCTTTCTTATCGAATTCTTTTGTTCATCGTCTTCAGAGGATTTGTGTTGTTTATGTTTTTACAAATTGAGTTTCCACATATTTTATGAGCCAGTCCCAGCTCCTTGGGGCGAGAGGCAGGGGAAACCCCCTGGACAAACACACACTAAGACCTTCTCAATCAATCTTTGAGGTCTTTGACCTGTGGGAGGAAATCGGAGTGCCCGGAGTAAACTTGAGGAGAAGAGTCAAACACAGAGAGGATGCAGGTTTTCACGAGCTGGAATTGAACCTGCAACCCTCGTGCTGTGAGGCCGATAACAACTATGAGACCAACAATAAAGGAAATCTCAGTTTTGAAAACATGTTTCCCCAAAACATTGACTTTGTAAAGTCCGTGTCAGGATCCATGGAGTGAACGATGGTCGTCAGGATCCAAGGTTGATGGAAGTCACTGCTGGACTCACCTCTGAGAGAAGACGTCGAGGAAACACTTTTTTCTTCTTCTTAACAAATACTACGAGGATCATGACGGCAGCAGAAATACTCCTGGACGTCAGCAAACATCTCACAGTGGATCGTTTGGTGGACGGAAATAAAAGAACTGGATCAAGGAAACCTTTCAACGATTGAATATTTGAATCTTCCTCTGAAAGTGATTTGACTTATTTGAAGTTACATTGAGTTACTGAGTTTATTCTCAAATGGAATCTGTTGTTTAAATCCAGCAAATATTTGAATACACACTTCACTCCTGAATACGCTTGTTAGAAAATATCGGTACAGAATTATTTATTTTTGTTCACGATAAAGTATCCATTTTGACAATTTAAGTAGAACTGTATTCAAAATCTTACTAAAGTTCCATTTATGGCGTACTCTTCAATATAGTGTGTTTAAAATAAAATGATTAGATTTTTTTAAATGTACAATTAACAAAGATTGACGACGTTTGTTCATTTTTTTGTTGCAATTAATCTTCACGCCTCTGGATGGCAGCAGTCATTAAGTCCCCGGCAGCTAAAGGAAGCATTTATCCTACTAGATTACAGCAATAACTGAGGACGAGAGGATACAGTGAGTCCAGCAGCTTTTAAAGCTGATGAAAGTAGTTATTACTTCGTCAAGAGTCATGTGGTCTTTAAATACTACAACACCAGAGTCAAGTACTCGACAATACTACACATATATCCTTGTTACTACAGTATAACAACACCAGAGTCAAGTACTTGACAATACTACACATATACAGTATACTTGTTACTACACTATCACAACACCAGAGTCAGGTACTCAACAATACTACACATATATACTTGTTACTACACTATCACAACACCAGAGTCAAGTACTGGACAATACTGCACATATATACTTGTTACTACACTATCACAACACCAGAGTCAAGTACTTGACAATACTACACATATATCCTTTTTATTACACCATCATAACACCAGAGTCAAGTACTTGACAATACTACACATATACAGTATTTTTGTTATTACACTATCACAACACCAGAGTCAAGTACTTGACAATACTAGACATATACAGTATACTTGTTACTACACTACCACAACACCAGAGTCAGGTACTCGACAATACTACACATATATACTTGTTACTACACTATCACAACACCAGAGTCAAGAACTGGACAATACTACACATATACAGTATACTTGTTACTACACTATCACAACACCAGAGTCAGGTACTCGACAATACTACACATATATACTTGTTACTACACTATCACAACACCAGAGTCAAGTACTCCACAATACTACACATATATACTTGTTACTACACTATCACAACACCAGAGTCAAGTACTTGACAATACTACATATATACAGTATACTTGTTATTACACTATCACAACACCAGAGTCAAGTACTCGACAATACTACACATATATACTTTTTACTACACTATCACAACACCAGAGTCAAGTACTGGACAATACTACACATATATCCTTGTTACTACACTATCACAACACCAGAGTCAAGTACTGGACAATACTACACATATATACTTGTTACTACACTATCACAACACCAGAGTCAAGTTCTTGACAATACTACATATATAAAGTATACTTGTTACTACACTATCGCAACACCAGAGTCAAGTACTCGACAATACTACACATATATCCTTGTAAGTACAGTATCATAATTTATCGTAATGTTTTATATTTTTTCCCTCTATCATGGAAGAAAATATGTTTGACATTTTTGTTGAAAATAAGTTGTGTATTAAGTATTAAGTGTATTAAGCCGTGGATGCTGAGAAATATGATGTTTAAACGACTCTGATGTCACGAGGAAGCAGCATTAGTTTGACTCTCCTCTGCTGGACTTCAGTCCGTGTTGGAAGAAAAGCACCAACTCAGCAGTTTCTCTCCGTCGTCTGCTTGTTGTTATTTTTGGACAAACGTTCACAACTGACGCGGGAATCAGACGTTCTCGATCTGGACTTGATTGCTTGGCAGCCTCCTGTGATGATGGGCAGACCCAGAGATGCTGCGCCTATTTAGAGATTTCATCGCAGGAATTCAACCTTTATATGGACATGTTGTTGTTGGGAAACTGTTCAGGCCAGAAAGTCCAAAATTAGATTTCTTGCATTTTTGTTACAACAGAATTCTCAGACAAACAACGAAGAGCTGCTCGTCAGTAAACAACTAGAGTTTCAAGAAAAGATGATTTCAGTTCTCAGATGTATATTTATTCTATTTTAGCATAAAAACATCTTAAATATATCAATATTTCAATAAATAAAACAAGATCTTTCCAAACTATTATCAACATGTGTGGGTGATACTGCATATACTTCCAAGGTCAGTAGGTGGCACCGTCAGTTCAAAAGTGATGTGAGGTTTCAATCGTTGTTTAAATGTAGATATTATAGAGCATAGAGTGACATCTAGTGGATTCTTTAAATATTGAAACTGTTTCATGAAGCTTCATGAAGGTATCGTATTTCAGTAGTCAGTAGGTGGCGCCTTCGGTTCAAAATTACATTTAAATTGAATAGTTGCTTAAAGCAATATCTCATAGAGTAGAGAGTGACATCTAGTGTTAAATAATTGACATTGTTTCATGAAGCTTCATGAAACGGTGTCATATAATTTCCAAGGTCAATAGGTGGGCCAGTCAGTTCAAAAGTGATGTGAGGTTTTAATCGTTGTTTAAATCTAGATATTATAGGGCATAGAGTGACATCTAGTGGATTCTTAAAATATTGAAATTGTTTCATGAAGCTTCATGAAACAGTGTCATATAATTTCCGAGGTCAGTTGGTGGCACTGTCGGTTCAAAAGTGATGTGTGATTTCACTTGTTGTTTAAATCTAGATATTATAGAGCATAGAGTGACATCTAGTGGATTCTGAAAATATTGAAACTGTTTCAAACGGAAATCGTATTTCAGAGGTCAGTAGGTGGCGCCTTCCGTTCAAAATTACGTTTAAATTGAATAGTAGCTTAAAGCAATATCTTATAGAGTAAAGAGTGACATCTAGTGTTAAATAATTGACATTGTTTCATGAAGCTTCATGAAACGGTGTCGTATAATTTCCAAGGTCAATAGGTGGCACCGTCAGTTCAAAAGTGATGTTAGGTTTTAATCGTTGTTTAAATCTAGATATTATAGAGCATAGAGTGACATCTAGTGGATTCTAAAAATATTGAAACTGGTTCATGAAGCTTCATGAAACAGTAATGTATTTCAGAGGTCAGTATGTGGCGCCTTCGGTTTAAAATGACGTTTAAGTTGGATAGTTGCTTAAAGCAATATCTTATAGAGTAGAGAGTGACATCTAGTATTAAATAATTAACATTGTTTCATGAAGCTTCATGAAACGGTGTCATATAATTTCCAAGGTCAATAGGTCGCCCAGTCGGTTCAAAAGTGATGTGTGATTTCACTCGTTGTTTAAATCTAGATATTATAGAGCATAGAGTGACATCTAGTGGATTCTGAAAATATTGAAACTGTTTCATGAAGCATCATGAAACGGTGTCATATAATTTCCAAGGTCAATAGGTGGCACCGTCAGTTCAAAAGTGATGTGAGGTTTTAATCGTTGTTTAAATCTAGATATTATAGAGCATAGAGTGACATCTAGTGGATTCTGAAAATATTGAAACTGTTTCATGAAGCTTCATGGAACAGTTTCGTATTTCCGAGGTTAGTAGGTGGGGCCTTCGGTTCAAAATGACGTTTAAGTTCAATAGCTGCTTAAAGCAATATCTTATAGAGCAGAGAGTGACATCTAGTGTTAAATAATGGAAATTGTTTCATGAAGCTTCATGAAACAGTGTCATATAATTTCCAAGGTCAGTAGGTGGCACTGTCGGTTCAAAAGTGATGTGTGGTTTCACTCGTTGTTTAAATCCAGATATTTTAGGGCATAGAGTGACATCTAGTGGATTCTTAAAATATTGAAATTGTTTCATGAAGCTTCATGAAACGGTGTCATATAATTTCCGAGGTCAGTAGGTGGCACTGTCGGTTCAAAAGTGATGTGTGATTTCACTTGTTGTTTAAATCTAGATATTATAGAGCATAGAGTGACATCTAGTGGATTCTGAAAATATTGAAACTGTTTCAAACGGAAATCGTATTTCAGAGGTCAGTAGGTGGCGCCTTCCGTTCAAAATTACGTTTAAATTGAATAGTAGCTTAAAGCAATATCTTATAGAGTAAAGAGTGACATCTAGTGTTAAATAATTGACATTGTTTCATGAAGCTTCATGAAACGGTGTAATATAATTTCCAAGGTCAATAGGTGGCACCGTCAGTTCAAAAGTGATGTTAGGTTTTAATCGTTGTTTAAATCTAGATATTATAGAGCATAGAGTGACATCTAGTGGATTCTAAAAATATTGAAACTGGTTCATGAAGCTTCATGAAACAGTAATGTATTTCAGAGGTCAGTAGGTGGCGCCTTCGGTTTAAAATGACGTTTAAGTTGGATAGTTGCTTAAAGCAATATCTTATAGAGTAGAGAGTGACATCTAGTATTAAATAATTTACATTGTTTCATGAAGCTTCATGAAACGGTGTCATATAATTTCCAAGGTCAATAGTTGGCCCAGTCGGTTAAAAAGTGATGTGTGATTTCACTCGTTGTTTAAATCTAGATATTATAGAGCATAGAGTGACATCTAGTGGATTCTGAAAATATAGAAACTGTTTCATGAAGCATCATGAAACGGTGTCATATAATTTCCAAGGTCAATAGGTGGCACCGTCAGTTCAAAAGTGATGTGAGGTTTTAATCGTTGTTTAAATCTAGATATTATAGAGCATATAGTGACATCTAGTGGATTCTTAAAATATTGAAACTGTTTCATGAAGCATCATGAAACGGTTTCATAAAGCTTCATGAAACGGTATCGTATTTCCGAGGTCTTTAGGTGGCACCTTCAGTTCAAAATTACGTTTAAATTGAATAGTAGCTTAAAGCAATATCTTATAGAGTAAAGAGTGACATCTAGTGTTAAATAATTGACATTGTTTCATGAAGTTTCATGAAACGGTGTCATATAATTTCCAAGGTCAATAGGTGGCACCGTCAGTTCGAAAGTGATGTGAGGTTTTAATCGTTGTTTAAATCTAGATATTATAGAGCATATAGTGACATCCAGTGGATTCTTAAAATATTGAAACTGTTTCATGAAGCATCATGAAACGGTTTCATAAAGCTTCATGAAACGGTATCATATTTCCGAGGTCAGTAGGTGGCACCTTCAGTTCCAAAAAACGTTTAAATTGAATAGTTTCTTAAAGCAATATCTTATAGAGTAGAGAGTGATATCTAGTGTTAAATAATTTACATTGTTTCATGAAGCTTCATGCAGTGATGTGAGGTTTTAATCGTTGTTTAAATCTAGATATTATAGGGCATAGAGTGACATCTAATGGATTCTTGAAATATTGAAACTGTTTCATGATGCAGCTTCATGAAACTGTATGTTATTTCAGGAATCAGTAGGTTGTGCCTTCGGTTTAAAATTACATTTAAATTGAACAGTTGCTTAAAGCAATATCTTATAGAGTAGAGAGTGACATATAGTGTTAAATAATGGAAATTGTTTCATGAAGCTTCATGAAACAGTATCGTATTTCAGAGGTCAGTAGGTGGTGCCTTCGGTTTAAAATGACGTTTAAGTTGGATAGTTGCTTAAAGCAATATCTTATAGAGCAGAGAGTGACATCTAGTGGAAAATAACGGTCATTGTTTCAGAGTCATTTTAAGTGGCCTGGGGATGGCCGGGCCAAATTCAAAGTAGACGAATGTTCATGTTGATATTGTGGCCTATAGAGATGCCAGTGTTTCAGAGATCATGGACGTCAATACAGTCTATAACTGTCTACAGTGGTTTATTGGGGGGTCAACTTCTGAAACCCACCCCTTATTTAACATAGTCTGCCAGCATATAGATCATATACAATTAACACATTCACATCCCTCTCAACAACCTTCGTCGCACAGCGGCTGTTGACGTTGCGTAAAATAGTTTTTCACTTCATTAGACTTAATGCTTTTATTCTGGTGCTTGTATCCGAAGATTCAATGTGGAAAATTCCATTGAAAAAATTCCTCCTTGTGGGAATGTTACGGCCCTTCTGTGATTATTTTGACGTGGAGTGTTCATATATCCAGCGGCGCGGGTCAGAATGTAAAAACATTGGCAGTCAAGGGTTGCTTCATCAGCACTTGAAGCAATCAGACTCGCGTACGGCGTCCGCGCGCTCGTGTGTGGAAGGCATTAGTCGTGAGATTCGAGAACGACCAAAAAAACCGCCACTGTTTTTGAAGCGGCTGCCAAAAAGACACCTGAAATAGACATTACCCGAATCAAACACAAACACGCTGCAGTGCAGACGCTCGCTTCACCTCGCAGCCCTGATGCTAATAACACGTTGCGCAAGAGGAAAGTCTGCAGTGCTATCGCAGCGTCTGCTCGCCAACTTTGTTTCCCTCCTCGTGTCTCAAACGTTCAGACGTTTTCTCGTCTTCTTGTGCGACCGTCGCTCCTCTGCAGTCAGAAGCTGCTCCGTGGATTCATTTTGTCGTAATTCGATTGGTAACGGCATGTGTTCCCCAGACGTGCTCCTGCGGCGCTGGATGTTTAGACGGTGGAGACGATGGCAGAGATAACTGCGAGAACCCGATATTTCCCCAAAGCTTTGCCCTAAAAACCACCACCGCCAGCTCCGGCACTTTCAGACGGCGTATCTTGATTTATGTAATTGTAGACTGAAACATCTGTCAAAGACATTCTGGAGAGCCAGGGCCTATCTCTGAAAATGTCATTATGCTCAACCGGTCCTGAGGCCCGGGCCGTGCCAAGAAAACATTCGGGCTTCGGACCAAGGTATTTTGAGAAGGACTGAAACCGCAGCAGCAGTTTGGTTGTGTAAACGTCGTGTTGTGACTCGTGAGTCGGCACGAGGGCTGGACCGATGGCTTTTTTTCACCGCTCAGAAATAGTCGTGCGTGAGCAGGGCTTCGTTCGCGGGGGCCTCGCGGTGAGCGGCGGAGCCCGGCCCGAGGTGCAGAGCGAACATCCCGAAGGTTCTGACGGCGATCGGGTCTGCACTCTTGATTGGGGTCGCAGTGGTATCTGACCCCGCGAGGCTTCGCCAAAGAGAGGAAAGTCTGCAGGACAAACAGCCGGGGTTGAAACAACAACTGATTTGATGACTTTAATAGCTCTCCCTGCAGACGAGACCCCGTCTGACCCCCTCTCCCAGTCCACACAACCAAACCAAAAGTATTCCGACTATCTCGGCCAAGGCCAACGGATCAGAAGAAGCCTTCTGGAATAAAGGTGAAATGTTTTCGAGATCCAGTCCAGCCTGCTCGTCTTGTTTAAATCCTCCACATATGTTGTTGAATCACAGCCACGGACGCACACGACGACCGTGATGCGACAAAACAACCGTCGGCTTCGATGGAAACAATGTGACGACAAACCCTTTGAGCTACAATCATGTGTACTTTTGTTCGAGGGGTTCACGTGAAGCGAGTGGGTTGGATCGCCTCGGGTCGTCTCACCGGCAAGAAAGTCTCAAATACAGGAAGTCCCTTCAACTAAATGGACCACCTAACCACACAACTTCAAGCTGGTTTGGACCGGACCGCTTCATCCACGATAAATAAACGTGTTCGATCCGATCAGCTGATCTTCGATTGTCTTCTCGTCTCGACGTCGCAACGACAGCGACGTAAAGTTGACGCGGACGACTAAAGATTCGATGACGAATGGACCGAGAAATGTCAACACAAAGCAAAAGAACTCCAGTGCACCGAGAGGAGACACTTGTCTGATACTGTTTAAATACACAAGACGTATAACTTTATTTTGAATCTGTTTGTCCAACAGTCAACAGGAAGTAGTAGAACATGAGTTGGCAATTGAGTTGAATAACCCTCGTGGAGAAGGATCCTTTAAATTATTGTACGTAAAGTTACTCTATAATAAACTGTAATATTATATATATTTATATATAATCCCACCAAGTCTCCTGCGGCTCGTCCTCAGCGTGAACTTTAAAGGTCGCTTGAGCTTCGTGATGAGTTGGTTTGATGGATAAACACACAATGATCCGAAGATAATAACAAAGACTCATCACTTTTGGACACTCGTGTTGTCCTTGAATCCATCTTGAGTTTTTTTTTGTAGCTAGAACTCTTCCGATCCCTTATGCCTTTAGCAAATGTTGTGTAGCTCTTCAAAATGCTTTATAGCTGTAGGAGGTCGACGTCCAAACACCGGATGGTTCTGGGGAACACCCTGCTCCGCGGGTCAGAACACCATGATTTCACACCTTCAATAACTTTTGGAAAAGCTTCGCTCGTCCATCATTAGAACCCGAGAAGCTGCACATCTGCACTTAGAGACACTCCATCATTGCTATTTAGGGAGTTGCTGTTCATGAGGACTCCTGCCCCGCCGATGTGTCCTTGAGCCTGACACTGAGCTATCGTCACCTCTGACAGATGCTCCGGCTGAGGCCGGGGGGAGACTAGGAGAAATAAGCCTGCAGGGACCAGTAAAGTGTCTCATTGTCCTGCTCCCAACGCCTCCACTACAGTCTGCCGCTTGTCTGCCCCCACAGAAGCCGGCGTCGCTGCTGGGGCCGCAGGGGCCGCGGGGGGAGCCTTCGGAGGGCCCAGCAACGGCGGAGTGTGCCAGAAGACCAAGGAGCACGATGTGGGTCAGCGGCAGCGGGTGGTGGACCTCTGGAAGGACGGCAAGTCAGAGGGCGCCATCGGCCTGGAGCTTCGAATGCCCAAGTCCACGGTTCACAGCATCATCGTCAAGTACAGGCTCAGCAACACCGTGGAGAACCTGCCGCGCAACGGCCGACCAAAGAAACCCTGAGAGGAACAATCGCACTTTACACTTGGGGAACAGTTTGGACCAAACCAAGTTGAACTTCCAATGGTTAAAAACCGAGGGGGGGCCGAGGACCGGCCAGAGTAAGAGGACGTGATGAAACGCTGGCCCCTGAGAAAAAATGAGCTACTGAAAAAAAGTGGCCACAAATCTGAGCCCAATGAAAGATGGCTGGACTAAAAAGAGAACGTGAAGCGTGCTAATGCATTTGCTGCCTCTCAGCAGATCACATAGGATAAAAAAACGCTACACTCAAACCTCTTTTCTTTATTCCTCGGATTTCTACCGACTCCTTTTTTCTGTCTCCACTCGTGGGCCAAAAGATTTCCCAGCGGATCAATTCTTCATCCGCGGGCCGACTGAACACGTCTGTCGCCTCGTCCTGACCCTGTCCTCCCTCATTCCTCGCAGCCTTCCGTCTCACACACACACACATGTACAAACATATACACTCCGGACCTCACGCAGAACCTGCACAGAACTCCATGTATCTGCCGAGCACAAGCAGACGACTCTTAAAATAGACCTGTTTTGTTAAAGAGTGAAGGTTGAAGTCGATGGTTTCGTCGAGCGACGACTTCCCGCGGCTCCGGCATTCCTCGCCCGGACGAAGCGTAACATCGAGGATCCTGAGTCTAAATAAAGCTTCGACAAACTGTTTCCATCAGTAGCGACTTTGACGACGGGCGGATTGAAAACAGGTTTTCTTGCCGCTGATAACTTTCCGCTGCCACCGGAGGAAGCGAAAGATCTTTTTCTTCTTTATAGTGACACTAAGATGAATTCTTGGTTGTCCCTTGATCCTCCTGAAAGTAAAACATTTGGGGCCCCGTCGTAATTTTTCCAGCTCAGTGTGTGCATGAGTGTGACAGTCTGGAGTGGGGAGCGCGGTGAACTCTAGAGCCTCCTCTGTGGAACCAACGAAACCAGACAATCCTTTTTAAGAAGTCAGAGACGTGGTTGCGAGAGCTTGTGTTTCCAGTTGCTTCTCCGTCACTTTTGAAGTGGATTGAAATGATTTGACGGACAGTTCGAGCTCTGATGCCGACGTGACACGAGACGTATCGCTGCAGGAACTCTGGACTCGAGGTCTCAAGCCCGGCACAGCGTTTGTTCTTCTAACACTCTCCTCACACCTTCTCTCTAATGTCCTCTTGTGAGAGTCGGTCGCTGTAAAGTCGACGGCGCTTACGACTCTCTGGCACCTCGGCCTCGTTGGCCGTCGTCCTCACAAACTTGAAGTCGAACTTTGAGAAAACATGACTTGAACGCAAGAGTCCTCGTCTTAAATCCTTCTGTGCGATCCTGCCAACGTCAAAGTTTCTCCTGAACCTCTTGTTGAAGTTGTTTAACTGGCCTTGAAGTTCGAGAGAAATGATCCAAACAAATATGTTTCTGTGTCGATACTCAACAGCACTGTAACCATTTTGATATATTTTCTATTTAAATGTGTTTTCTTTACTCATAGTTATCTTATGGGTTATATTTGAATAAAACGTTTATTATTTTTCTAATCACAATTAACATTTTTGTGTTGCAATTTATCTTCCGGCCGCCAGATGGCAGCAGTCGTTACATCCTCCGCAGCTAGAGTAAAAGATCCCGGGCGATGACTGAGGATGAGGGGATACAGTGAGTCCAGCAGCTTTTAAAGCGTAAATTCTGCAACACCAGAGTCAAGTAATCGACAGTACTACATACATATCATTGTTACTACACTATCACAACACCAGAGTCAAGTACTCGACAGTACTAAATACATATCATTGTTACTACACTATCACAACACCAGAGTAAAGTACTGGACAATACTACACATATATCCTCATTACTACACTATCACAACACCAGAGTCAAGTACTGGACAATACTACACATATATCCTCATTACTACACTATCACAACACCAGAGTCAAGTACTCGACAGTACTACACACATATCCTTGTTACTACACTATCACAACACCAGAGTCAAGTACTGGACAATACTACACATATATACTCATTACTACACTATCACAACACCAGAGTCAAGTACTTGACAGTACTAGAAACATATCCTTGTTAATACAGTATCACAACACCAGAGTCAAGTACTCGACAGTACTATATACATATCCTTGTTACTTCACTATCACAACACCAGAGTCAAGTACTGGACAAACATACACATATATACTTGTTACTACACTATCACAACACCAGAGTCAAGTACTGGACAATACTACACATATATCCTTGTTACTACACTATCACAACACCAGAGTAAAGTACTTGACAGTATTACACACATATCCTTGTTACTACACTATCACAACACCAGAGTCAAGTACTGGACAATACTACACATATATACTTGTTACTACACTATCACAACACCAGAGTCAAGTACTGGACAATACTACACATATATCCTTGTTACTACACTATCACAACACCAGAGTCAAGTACTCCACAATACTACACATATATACTTGTTACTACACTATCACAACACTAGAGTAAAGTACTCGACAGTATTACACACATATCCTTGTTACTACACTATCACAACACCAGAGTCAAGTACTGGACAATACTACACATATATACTTGTTACTACACTATCACAACACCAGAGTCAAGTACTGGACAATACTACACATATATCCTTGTTACTACACTATCACAACACCAGAGTCAAGTACTGGACAATACTACACATATATCCTTGTTACTACACTATCACAACACCAGAGTCAAGTACTCCACAATACTACACATATATACTTGTTACTACACTATCACAGCACCAGAGTCAAGTACTGGACAATACTACACACATATCCTTGTTACTACACTATCACAACACCAGAGTCAAGTACTCCACAATACTACACATATATACTTGTTACTACACTATCACAACACCAGAGTCAAGTACTCCACAATACTACACATATATACTTGTTGCTACACTATCACAACACCAGAGTCAAGTACTCCACAATACTACACATATATACTTGTTACTACACTATCACAACACCAGAGTCAAGTACTCCACAATACTACACATATATACTTGTTGCTACACTATCACAACACCAGAGTCAAGTACTCCACAATACTACACATATATACTTGTTACTACACTATCACAACACCAGAGTCAAGTACTCCACAATACTACACATATATACTCGTTACTACACTATCACAACACTAGAGTAAAGTACTCGACAGTATTACACACATATCCTTGTTACTACACTATCACAACACCAGAGTCAAGTACTGGACAATACTACACATATATCCTTGTTACTACACTATCACAACACTAGAGTAAAGTACTTGACAGTATTACACACATATCCTTGTTACTACACTATCACAACACCAGAGTCAAGTACTGGACAATACTACACACATATCCTTGTTACTACACTATCACAACACCAGAGTCAAGTACTCCACAATACTACACATATATACTTGTTACTACACTATCACAACACCAGAGTCAAGTACTCCACAATACTACACATATATACTTGTTGCTACACTATCACAACACCAGAGTCAAGTACTCCACAATACTACACATATATACTTGTTACTACACTATCACAACACCAGAGTCAAGTACTCCACAATACTCTGTGTCGTGATACGTATCAAAGGTTCTAGCGTCAGTAATGAATCATATATATTTGCTGACTTTACATCCATAACTTTCAAACTCCAGACATAATAAGAGATTCTCATCAAAGTAGTTTCCAAGAGCATCAGATGTATTTGGAAAAGCTGTCGTCGAACTTCTACATGAACACAAATAAACTTAACCGTCTTAGCAGATAGGCAACTTCAAATATCTTCGCCAATTTAGCCAGAAATCCAAGCAGATCCGATGTCAGTCCAGACATTCCAAATGGTTATTCCGTGCGTCTGCTGGACGTGTGAAAACGCCAGCGTCTGCCAACACGCCGAAAAAACAAAGAGTCCATCAAAGAACAACGTTGACAATGGAGGCAGGTTTTCTCATCGGGCTCTGGTACTGGTGGACCCGCAGGTTCTGATATGAGGTGCTATCAGTGTGTTCTGAAGCCGCTCCAGCGAGGAAATGAGGTGTGACACCGACTTCTGAATGTGTGCAAATCACTTAAAACCTCCTGCCCGAAAGATTTCCTGCCTTCAGATCGATCCCGTAACTCTGGATTTATGAAAGTCTTTCAAGTCCCGGCGGGTAATTCTGACTCTCAAGCTCCGTCGACGGTCGGCGGCCGAGAGACGCGAGCGCGAGGCTTTCCTGCGCTCACGCGAAGATCAAGCCCTCAGTGGCGCTGCCAAGATGGCGGCTCTCATCAGATGGTCCGGCGTTAGCTCGGACGCTCGTTGGCCAGGAATGTTTTTTATTGCGTTTTCTTATCTGATTGACTTTTCAGAGAGTTAAGAACAAATATGAGGTTAGATGTTCGTCTCACGATCTTCAACGTCTCAGAAACTGAAGCGCCGTTTCTTTGTTGTCGGCGTTTGGTCCGACACGAGTCTCGCTCCGACGTTTATTTTATTTTCATTTTTAAACCTGTTCTTTGATGGAAAGTCTTGAGGTTTCTAACTCCACCAAAGATTGAAAAACAATGTCATCGTTTATCTACGTTGTCGAGAACTCTTGTCTTGTTTGGGCATAAAAAAAGTAGGTTTAAAAATGTTGATCCATAAATTTTCAAAGTCCTGAGATGTGACTGTTTGACTCGTCACTCAAGAATCGTCGTCAACGTAACATGTTTTCCAAATGTTACAGATGTAACCTTTTGGAAAAGTAACAGATGTTTTTGTATTTCTTTAATTTCTTTAAAAATAATCGCAATGAGAGTCTTTTATTTCTCTTGTTGTGTGAACAAATGTTGAGCGTGGCTGCAGGGCGGGCGACGCTTCTGTTTTCACGACAATTCAACACCACGGATCTAAAGGTTTCGATGAAACGTCGACGAAAACCTTTTCGGTTCGGCAAAAAGAAAAGTGTCTTCGTGGATTTTTCTGATGAACCTTGACCGAGGACTCGACGGAAGGTTTTCCGTGCTAACCCTCACCGGCCACCAGGTGTCACTGTGTGCATCGCGACATATTTAAACTGAGAGCGCCACCTACTGAACACTGTGAAACTGTGAACCTCATCGACACTGATGCATGTTTTTAAAAAGGAACTGTGAGTTTAAGAAGCATCTGATGAAGAAGTCAAATATGAAGTGTGTTGTATTGTAATACGAGAGAAGTAGAGTTTGTGTGTTTCTTCTTGTGTTCCGAAGATTTTACATTCGACACATCGTTGTGAAGTTCAGAATAAAGCCAGGAGGGGGCGCAGCAGGTCTGTGCTTCACGCTCGTCATAAAAAAAAACTTGTTTTGTCGTCTTTACAGTCAAGAGATTGATTTTGTCAAACTTTTGTCACACAAGAAATCTTTCGGCAGTCGGAAGTTTTCGGGGCCAAACAAAATGTTTATTTACCAAAGTCTTGAGTTTTTATGTTGTCTTTTGAGCCTCAATTCATCTCCATTATCTCTGGTCTCGTCCTCAAGACTTGACTTGTTGACGTCTAGAGTCTGGTTTTGAGAAAACCATCCACGGGCCACACAACATGATTCGGTGGAGTAGATTTGACAAAGGTGGTCTAGAGTAAACCTGCTCCTCTGAAGCCCCTCAACCTGCTCTCTCAGGCCCCTCAACCCGCTCTCTGAAGCCCCTCAACCTGCTCCTCTGAAGCCCCTCAACCTGCTCTCTGAAGCCCCTCAACCTGCTCCTCTGAAGCCCCTCAACCCGCTCTCTGAAGCCCCTCAACCTGCTCTCTGAAGCCCCTCAACCTGCTCCTCTGAAGCCCCTCAACCCGCTCTCTGAAGCCCCTCAACCTGCTCCTCTGAAGCCCCTCAACCCGCTCTCTGAAGCCCCTCAACCTGCTCCCTGAAGCCCCTCAACCTGCTCTCTGAAGCCCCTCAATCTGCTCTCTGAAGCCCCTCAATCTGCTCTCTGAAGCCCCTCAACCTGTTCTCTGAAGCCCCTCAACCGGCTCCTCTGAAGCCCCTCAACCTGTTCTCTGAAGCCCCTCAACTGGCTCCTCTCAAGCCCCTCAACCTGCTCTCTGAAGCCCCTCAACCTGCTCTCTGAAGCCCCTCAACCCGCTCTCTGAAGCCCCTCAACCTGCTCCTCTCAAGCCCCTCAACCTGCTCTATGAAGCCCCTCAACCTGTTCTCTCAAGCCCCTCAACCGGCTCCTCTCAAGCCTCTCAACCTGCTCTCTGAAGCCCCTCAACCCTCCTATCATCAGTGTAAGTGCTTTGATACTGATGTCAGGGGCCTAAGAGGACAGGTCTGCAGCCAGACCCCTCTCCAGTACTTACAATAGCAAAAATAAGGGGTAACTGAGGGGTCAAGTCCTAAAATGCAGGACTTTAGTGATTCAAACTGGTCATCGTTGAAAATAAATCCAAAGTACAATTCGTCGGAAACATCTCGAGATGATCTGCTGGGACCTCAAGAATCAGAATCAGAATCAGAAAACCTTTATTAGTCCCGCGAGGGGAAATTCGGTTTAACAGCAGCAAGAGAAATAAAAACACCCAGAAATAAAAACGAGAAAGAAAATCTAAATGGAATAAAAGATAAATCTGCGCTATATAATATATACACAAGAGGGTCTCGTAGACACAGTCAGACCCGGAGATGTGGTCCACCTGTAGCAGCTCACGGGGTTCAAGGGTCACGACCAGTGACGAGCCACTCTTCGTCTCGACGAGTTCGAGCTTCCAAAGACAAACGCCTCCCAGACTCCAGGAAGTGGATCATTAAAGTCCACATCAATAGCGGCTGTGCGTTGCTGGCGGCCCCCCCGGCGGCCCCCCCGGCGGCCCCCCGGTGGACGCTCTCGGGAAGACGTGCGGCTGCAACCGTTTCACCTCGTCCTCACCTCCCGACAACTTTCCTACTTCTGTCTCTGCAACCCTGCGGCGGCCTCCGCTGGCTCGCTGCCATGTTGTTTTCTCCAAACACTCGCCGTCTGGTTCTAGAGCCTCGCACACACACACACACACACACACACACACACACACACACACACACACACACACACACACACACACACACACACACACACACACACACACACACACACGCTCACACACACTCACACACACACACACACGCTCACACACACACACACACGCTCACACACACACACACACGCACACACACACACACACACACGCTCACACGCACACACACACACACACACACTAACACACACGCTCACACACACACACACACACGCTCACACACACACACACACGCTCACACACACACACACACACACACGCTCACACGCACACACACACGCACACACACACACACGCACACACACACACACTCACACACACACACCTCGCTGAAGCCCCTCCATCCAGGATCTCCAGGTGTTTTGACAGTTTACTTTCTCCGAGCCGCTGCGAGCGAAGTGCTCGCCGCCCGCTCGCCCTCGTGACGTCTCCGCCAGTCTCGTGCTCTCGTCTGCGGCGGTCGCAGTCGTGTGTGTTCTCGCTGCTGCGGGCCTCGGCTCCTCCGCGTCCAAATTATGCCTCTGACAAAAGTCACCAATCTGCCCCCGTACGTGTATTTATATCTGCTGCTGCGGCGCTGTTCTGGTCCGGGACTTAAATACTCTCCAGAGATATGGTCTCGTTGTCGGACCTTCCTGTTGAATCAAGTCGTACATTCGATGTGTACATGTCACCGTGTGTAGTACGGACACAGTATCTATGACAGTCACAGTCGTGTCGGAAAATACTTGAGGTTTAGAGAAACTGGGCTGGATTGAGATTAAGACAGTTTGTTGGAACCAGGATGTAATTATGTTTTTTTAAAACTAACTTGAATATTTATAGATTTATGACCGTCTTACACTTGCAGCTCATTATATTAAAGTGATCAGAACTCAAAGCACTTACTTTAACACTCGTGATGTGTGACTCTATTGTATCATCAGTGTGTTGTTGTGATGAGTGACTCTATTGTATCATCAGTGTGTTGTTGTGATGTGTGACTCTATTGTATCATCAGTGTGTTGTTGTGATGTGTGACTCTATTGTATCATCAGTGTGTTGTTGTGATGAGTGACTCTATTGTATCATCAGTGTGTTGTTGTGATGTGTGACTCTATTGTATCATCAGTGTGTTGTTGTGATGTGTGACTCTATTGTATCATCAGTGTGTTGTTGTGATGTGTGACTCTATTGTATCATCAGTGTGTTGTTGTGATGTTCGACTCTATTGTATCATCAGTGTGTTGCTGTGATGTGTGACTCTATTGTATCATCAGTGTGTTGTTGTGATGTGTGACTCTATTGTATCATCAGTGTGTTGCTGTGATGTGTGACTCTATTGTATCATCAGTGTGTTGCTGTGATGTTTGACTCTATTGTATCATCAGTGTGTTGCTGTGAGGTGTGACTCTATTGTATCATCAGTGTGTGTGTGTTGTTGTGATGTGTGACTCTATTGTATCATTAGTGTGTTGTTGTCATGTGTGACTCTATTGTATCATCAGTGTGTTGTTGTCATGTGTGACTCTATTGTATCATCAGTGTGTTGTTGTAATGTGTGACTCTATTGTATCATCAGTGTGTTGTTGTGATGTGTGACTCTATTGTATCATCAGTGTGTTGTTGTGATGTGTGACTCTATTGTATAATCAGTGTGTGTGTGTTGTTGTGATGTGTGACTCTATTGTATAATCAGTGTGTGTGTGTTGTTGTGATGTGTGACTCTATTGTATCATCACTGTGTGTTTGTGTGCTTTGTGTTTTGTGCTAGAAAAGCCTTTTTTGTTCTGGAGATGAAATCTCGTTGGCCATAACCACACCCACTCTGCTGTGATTGGTCAATCATGGAGGTTTGTCACCGTGGGTCATCAATCCTGGGAGTCTCCACCTCCAAGGGACTCGTTGTATAAACAAATCGGGCGTGATTACAGCTGGAGGAGTGAAGCCATTATCACGAGGAGTGTGTTTTTGGAAACACTTTCTCTACTTGTGTTTTTCACACAAACTTCTCGACCAGTTTCACAAAATATTCTCAGTTCAAGTCATTTTGGAAACTGAAGCTCGAAGAAATGTAATAAAATGTCAGCGACGGGATCTTAAGCCTCCTGGAATGAAGTCTCGACCACACACTCCGGTCCGACCTCAACGACACAAACACACAACAACACACTCCATGTTTTTACTTTATTTATAAATAATATTTAGACAAAGTCTGTGTTGTTTTTTTTTAGCAGCAGCAGGAGTTCAGTGAACTTTTAGCCATTTCAAGATGTTTCGAAGAAAGTCTAACAATAAAGAGATGAATCTACGAGAACCACGAGTACTTTTTAATGAAAAGCAAGTTTCTGGACACATGAGCTTCTAGTGAAGGACGACGAAGATTTTCTGACTCATTTTTCTTCACTTCTTCAACCGTCTGCTGTGAGAATGAGATCGACTTCCTCACCCTGAGAAGAACCGTTTATTTATTTATATTTCACTTCGTCTGACGTGGATTCATCTGAAAGTGTCGACGTCATCCGAGATATAAAGACACAAATAGAAGAGACGTCGACAAACGACAACACACCTCAGCCTTATATAATAACAAAAACGGTCAAATTGTACACGATTCTATGTGAGTTAAAAAACCAAGTCTTAATAAGAAGCTACATGACAAGTATCTACCGATTAGAAAAAGGAACTTGTTTCACTGACGGTTTTGTCTTGTTGGAAATAAAGTGATTAAAAAAATGCAGCTTTAGGTTCGAGGCTGCGGCGGCTAACAAGTGCTAGCTCGATAAGTCCTAGTCTGTACTTTAAACCAGGACATAAATTGAAAGTTTTTCATTTTGTAAAAGCTAATTTATGTGGCCTGGTGTGTCTTTCTGCTGCCAGCCTCTAGTGGACACTCGATGAACTTTAGCTTCTTTTCTTCTTTTTTT
Organism: Callionymus lyra; assembly: GCF_982586985.1. Taxonomy (NCBI): domain Eukaryota; kingdom Metazoa; phylum Chordata; class Actinopteri; order Syngnathiformes; family Callionymidae; genus Callionymus; species Callionymus lyra. The sequence goes on from NC_141821.1 coordinate 6,995,908, forward strand.
TTTTTTACTGTTTTGCATTAACTTCACATTTTTCAAAGCAGATGTTGACATAACTCCATCCTTCTTCTCGTCTATGTTATCGTCCCCGAAACCCTAGTTTCTTAACCACCTATCTTTCTCGATATAAGGTCAGGCTTCGCTGTAGCTTCGTAGCAACAGTGTTTGGGTTCAAGGTCAGTCACAACAACAAGATTTGATCAATTAGGCACATTGTCCACGTTAAGCGCATCTTATAGTCTTGAAAAATTTCATCTTCAAACTATTTCAATTCACCACGGTAGCTACGTAACAGCTAGTTAGCATAAAAGCTAAAGTCTATTGTCCTTTGACACTAGTTGTTTGACTCTCGTGCCACAGAACAAACCCTTTAGAAGGTTCCTCCTCGCATGCATCCCTGGGCAGGTTTTTTAAACTTGAGCGACTCATCCAAACGGCCTGCGATGCCAGGAACCGTTTCGATCCAGCACTTCCTGTGTGACAACGTCAGACGTGAAGGTCGTTTTAGAAACAACGTGTTGACGGATCCAGTTATTTTAACAGTCATCAAAACATTTCAACATTTTCCATTTTTAAGTTAGATCAGTTTTTAGTCACTCAACTGACGGTTACGAGTCTTATTTTTAGTCAAATGTGTTTCGGCCAATCAGCGTCGCACGTGTCGTCGGACCAGGAAGTGACAAAACAATGAGATGCTTGGAAAACGATTGACCTTAGTTTGTCTTTTTGTTCATTTGAATGTTTTATTTGGTGAAAAGAAAACGTTTCTGTCGAAGTTATGTTCACTCATTAAAAAAGCTTTACGATGCACGTAGGAAGTACCGGACTGAAGTACTTAGTCTGGACTCAAAACCTTAAAGTGGACCCTGAGGGTCCCAGAAGAGGTCTGGGGAAGCCTGTGGTCGTCGTCCAGTCAGTGGGTCTCCCTAAATCTTGGAGGAAATTGAACTTGGCTCCCGGGCCTGGAGGGTCTCCCTGGAGTCAGGGGACCCGTGGAAAACCTGTGACCTAAACCAGGTCCTGGGGGCTGGAGGCCCAGGTCTCGCCGGTGGTCAGGGGACGACCCGAAACTAAAAGTACAGAGCTTTATGGTCCAAAATCAAAGATGTCTTGATTCCCTCGTCGTCTTTACTTTAAATGTTTCGACACGTTTGCTGTGAACCTGCCTGAGGCAGTTAAACCTGGTCAGAGTCAGAGCGACTCGTACCTGCTTTGTATGACGACATGATCTCAGGTGTGCGAACCAGCTGTTGTAACAGAGACGTCACTAGTTTTCTCCGCCACACGCTGGTGTTTCTGCACTTTTATCTCGGTTCCTGCTGGTCCAGGATCTTCTCCAACCTCAGGAACACACTTTGAGAAGTTCCTGATCCTCCTCTCGCTTCATGTCTCCTGACGAACCGTGATGTTTCCTGAACCGTCGCCATTTCCATCAGACATGATTCACAGCGAACCCCCCCCACCCCCCCGTCCTTCAGATACAATCCATCTGTGCCGGGGGTTCATGCGGGGCCAGGACCGCGATGTCCGAGTGTTTCCTGGAGTCGGGAGCGTTTATCGCGGACGAGCTTCTGCTTCGTGTCGAGAGAGAAAACATCTCGTCCTGAAGTCTGACCCCCGTGACCCCCGAACCCACAACTCTTCTCTCTCCCCCTGCAGCTCTGAACGGGCCTCCCATGTCCGTGAAGAAGGAGCGCGAGGCGGAGCTGCTGCTGGTCGGGCGGCGCGAGCAGCGCAGCGGCGAGGTCATCTGCATCGACGACTAGACGCACACCACGACAACTACACAACTTCTACACAAAGCATCTCCGGGAAGAGAAACATCACTGACGGTCGAGTGATTGTGATTATCCGTGGCTGAACTGTCCTCCAACATCTTCCACACACTCCTGCACGTGTTGCACTTACGGTCCAGACACACACACCTACACAAACACACACACCTACACAAACGCACACACACACACACACACACACACACATCTCTTCTCTCGTCTGCCTCAAACCATTATACTCCTCATGAGCCTCACGCAGGCTTTTCTTCCTCTTGGGATGTTTCTTACCTTCGCACACAGACACACACAGACACACACAGACGCACACAGACTCACACACAGCTACACACAGACCGTGTAATCTTTGCCCTGCACCGGGAAGACGTTTGTGATCCTGCAGCAGCTTCTCTGTGATTCCTTCGGTACGGAAACACTCGGGATTAACTTCAGGACTAGTCCTGACATGTACAGACGGAGGTTTTGTTTCCAGCGTTTAAAGGAGAAAAAGAAGAAGAAGAAGAAAAAAAAGCCTCGACAGCTATTTTCAGAACCTCCTTTGAATGTTTATAACCTTTCATAAGTCAGTGTTATTCAACTACCAACCCTCGTCATCGATGTTTTCCTCTTGTTGCTGCTTCTGTGCAATGTTGGTGTCGTCAGCGAATTGAAAGAATCACATTTTCATTGTTGAAACTACGATTGTTTTATTGAAATGTTGTTTTTTTGTGCATTTTAAATAATAATTTAATTCATATGATGAGGTTGAATCTGTTTTTTATTAATATATGAATAATTTAAGAATAAATACATATTTTTTTACACATAGAGTTCGATATTGTTAATAATAATTCAAAAATTAAATGTTCTAAATTCAATATTTTTTATTCGTACTCTTTAAAGTCAATATAAACATGTTGGTGTCACCAGACATTAACAATGGAATACCGAGCGACTCCATTGAGCGTCACATGGTTATTGAATTTAAGAGGCTACGAATGAAACGATATTACATTTAGAAAACATGTATTTTTGAATGATTGGAACAAGAATATCGAACTCTATGTGTAGAAAGATTTTTTTTTTTAATGTTCAATTTATATAGTTTGAAGTCCAATAAATTCAACGTCAAACTCTCAGCCAATGACGCCACAGGCAGAAGGTCACATGACTGTTGCATCATTGGCTGTGTTTTTAGTTTTTTTTTAATATATTGAATTCAAAAGACTACAAATTAAACAATATTTAATTAGTACTTTTTTTTTTTGAATTGTTGAAATAAGAATATCAAACTATGTGTAAAAATAATAATTAATTCAACATTTCAATACACTCGTTATTGATTTAAAGCATTTGAAAAAGTAAGTAAATATATAGTAAAAGACCAACATTTCAATAAAAGGGTTCAAAGATTCCACATTTGAAATGTAAAATTCCTTCGACGTTGTGACGACGAACTTCCTGAGAGTTTCGATCTTTTGCGTCTTCATATCGAGATGGACTCGTCGCCATGGCAACGCCTCCACGAGGGAAACTCTTCCGGTCCTGAAGGTCCAGCTGCAGATCAACGCCTTAATAACCGCTGAGCAAATGTACGAGACTCACGTTAGACCCCGATCTCTCATAGTTGTAGAGTCTCCGCTGGACCCAGGACACCCCCCCGATCATCTTTCGGTTCCCATGTTGTGTCGCCGTGTACGTGGTGACGCATCTTCTTCTGCTTCTTTTATGGTTTTTATTTTCTTTTTTGTTTGTAATAAAACTGAACTGAATGATTCACCGAGTGTTCGTCTGGTTTGTCGTGATCGGGCGTCGATGAAGCTTCATGATACTGTGTCATATGTTGACAGGCCAGTAGGTGGCGCCTCAGTTTAAAGCGTAGACAAGAAGAGGAGTAAAAAATAAAACTTCATTTAAAGAACAAAAAGAATGAGAAATTACACACATATATATATATATATATATATATATATATTTAACCTGGTATATTAATAGATTGTAATGTTTATTGTTGTTTCCTTTTTCGTATTAATTATTAAAAAAATAAATTCAAAATACATTTCTTCGTTTTCCGTCAGCCATCTTTGATTGACAGGCGTCATCATCAGTCATGTGAGTTTTTCTGGGAAAATATTTTGTAAACATGGTATAAATAAAGTTTTCACAGGAAGTTGACGAGAGTGAAGCAGGAAATGATTCAGGATTTCTTGACAAACTAACTTCTCCTGAGAACTGATGGAGTCCATGAACCGTGAGTCACTCATTACTCTCGTAATCGTACAATAATACACTTTATACTATACTATTTATACTCGTGAATCACCTGCTTTACTGCCGAGACGAACCTTTTCAAAATGAGCCCGTTTTTCTTGACCTACTAGAGTTGACCTTTGACCTTCCTCTCAAACCTTCACTGAGAGGTCAGAACAAGACATTAGATCAGGTGGAGATAGACACACACACAAAGACTCACAAAGAACACACACAGACTTTTGTCCAGCACATGTTTATTAATAAAGTTTATTGTGAGGAAAATAAGCTGCGACAACTTCATGAAAATTTTCAGTGAATCTCCTGAAACAAACGATAAGTCTGCGTTTTTTTCTCCAGCGACTCGTTAAAATGCTGACCTGGCAGGTCGACGACATGAAGGTGGGGGGACAGGACTGGTTCTTATCAACATGCACAAATTGAGTTTTTTTTTTTTAATGCGACATGTTTAAATGTAAGAAAAGTGTTGTCAGGAACAACAAAGCTTAGACACAACACAACAAGAGAATTTAGTGACACTTAGTGACACTTAGTTACCACACCCGTCTTACTTATGGTGCCAACATAACACTGAACTCCACACATCAGCCATGTTGAAATCGGTGGTAGAAATAGGAGGGCTATGTCAAAGGTCATCGACAGCTGTGATTGGTTGGCTGGGCATCAAAGTATTATGGGAGCTGTTCAGGTCACCGTGACTGAAATGGTTACCTACTGTCTTTCTTCTTCAGCCATCTTCAACATTCTTCTGGTCCAGCGGTGATGAAGGTAAAGGTGAGAACATCAACGTCATCCTTCCTTCCTGTCACTCTTTACAAAAATGAATTACTCCACAAGGCTACATAGTATTACTCCACAAGGCTACATAGAATTACTCCGCGAGGCTACATAGTTTTGATCCATGAGGCTCCGTAGTATTACTCCACAAGGCTACATAATATTACTCCAGGAGGCTAAATAGTATTACTCCGCAGAAAGATACTATTACTCCAAAAGGATACATAGTATTACTCCGCAAGGCTACATAGTATTGATCCACAAGGCTCCGTAGTATTACTCCACAAGGCTACATAATATTACTCCACGAGGCTACATAATATTACTCCGCAGAAAGATACTATTACTCCACTAGGCTACATAGTATTACTCCGCGAGGCTACATAGTATTGATCCATGAGGCTCCGTAGTATTACGCCACAAGGCTACATAATATTACTCCACGAGGCTACATAGTGTTACTCCGCAGATAGATACTATTACTCCACTAGGCTACATAGTATTACTCCGCGAGGCTACATAGTATTACACCGCGAGGCTACATAGTATTGATCCATGAGGCTCCATAGTATTACTTGACTTACTTACTTACTTACAAGGCTACATAATATTACTCCAGGAGGCTACATAGTATTACTCCACAGAAAGATACTATTACTCCACTAGGCTACATAGTATTACTCCGCGAGGCTACATAGTATTGATCCATGAGGCTCCATAGTATTACTCAACTTACTTACTTACTTACAAGGCTACATAATATTACTCCAGGAGGCTACATAGTATTACTCCGCAGAAAGATACTATTACTTCACTAGGCTACATAGTATTACTCTGCGGGGCTACATAGTATTACTATACAAGGCTAAATAGGATTACTCCGCAGAAAGATACTACTACTCCACTAGACTACATAGTATTACTCCGCGAGGCTAAATAGTATTGATCCACGAGGCTCCGTAGTATTACTCCACAAGGCTACATAATATTACTCCAAATGGCTACATAGTATTACTCCGCAGAAAGATACTATTACTCAAAAAGGATACATAGTATTATTCCGCGAGGCTACATAGTATTGATCCACGAGGCTCCGTAGTATTACTCCACAAGGCTACATAATATTACTCCACGAGGCTACATAGTATTACTCCGCAGAAAGGTACTATTACTCCACTAGACTACATAGTATTACTCCGCGAGGCTACATAGTATTACTGTACGAGGCTACATAGTATTACTCTGAAAGGGTACATAGTATTATTTTGGAGACTACATAGTATTACTCTGCGAGGCTACATAGAATTACACCGCGGGGCTACATAGTATTACTCTGCGAGACTACATAGTATTACTCTGCAGCTAGATACTATTATTTCACAAGACTACGTAGTATTACTTCGAGAGGCTTCATAGTATTACTCCGCAAGGCTACATAGTATTACTCCGCAGCTAGATACTATTACTTCACAAGACTACGTAGTATTACTCCGCAAAGCTTTATAGTATTAATCAACGAGGCTAGATAGAATTACTTGACAAGACTACATAGTATAACTCCGCGAGGCTACATAGAATTACTTTACGAGGCGACATAGTATTACGTTGCAAGGCTATATAATATTACTCCACGAGGCTACATAGTATTACTCTGCGATGCTCATAGTATTACTCCGCGAGGCTACATAGTATTACTCCACCAAGCTACATAGTATTACTATACGAGGGTACATAGTATTACTTTGCAAGACTATATAGCATTACACCACAAGGCTACATAGTATTACTCCTTGAGACTTAATAGTATCACTACATGAGGCTACGTAGTTTTACTCCACGAGACTACATAGTATTACTCCGCAGCTAAATACTATTACTTCACAAGAATACATATTATTACTCCGCAAGGCTACATAGTATTACTCCAAGAGGCTACATAGTATTACTCAAAGAGGCTACATAGTACTACTCTGTAAGACTACATAGTATTACTCTGCAAGGGTACATAGTATTACTCCACGAGGCTACGTAGTATTACTCCACGAGGCTACATAGTATTACTCCGCGAGGCTACATAGTATTACTCTGCGAGGCTACATAGTATTACTATACAAGGCTACAAGGTATTACTTTGCGAGACTACATAGCATTACACCACGAGGCTACATAGTATTACTCCATGAAGCTACCTAGTATTACTCTGCGAGGCTACATAGTATTACTCCACGACGCTCTGTAGTATTAGTTCACGAGGCTTCATAGTATTACTCCGCAGAAAGGTACTATTACTCCACTAGACTACATAGTATTACTCCGCAAGGCTACATAGTATTACTGTACGAGGCTACATAGTATTACTCTGAAAGGGTACATAGTATTATTTTGGAGACTACATAGTATTACTCTGCGAGGCTACATAGAATTACTCTGCGAGAATAAATAGTATTACTCCACGAGGCTACATAGTTTTACACCGCGGGGCTACATAGTATTACTCTGCGAGACTACATAGTATTACTCTGCAGCTAGATACTATTACTTCACAAGACTACGTAGTATTACTTCGAGAGGCTTCATAGTATTACTCCGCAAGGCTACATAGTATTACTCCGCAGCTAGATACTATTACTTCACAAGACTACGTAGTATTACTCCGCAAAGCTTTATAGTATTAGTCAACGAGGCTAGATAGAATTACTTGACAAGACTACATAGTATAACTCCGCAAGGCTACATAGAATTACTTTACGAGGCGACATAGTATTACGTTGCAAGGCTATATAATATTACTCCACGAGGCTACATAGTATTACTCTGCGATGCTCATAGTATTACTCCGCGAGGCTACATAGTATTACTCCACCAGGCTACATAGTATTACTATACGAGGGTACATAGTATTACTTTGCAAGACTACATAGCATTACACCACAAGGCTACATAGTATTACTCCTTGAGACTAAATAGTATCACTACATGAGGCTACGTAGTTTTACTCCACGAGACTACATAGTATTACTCCGCAGCTAAATACTATTTCTTCACAAGAATACATATTATTACTCCGCAAGGCTACATAATATTACTCCAAGAGGCTACATAGTATTACTCAAAGAGGCTACATAGTACTACTCTGTGAGACTACATAGTATTACTCCGCAAGGGTACATAGTATTACTCCAGGAGGCTACATAGTATTACTCCACGAGGCTACATAGTATTACTCCGCGAGGCTACATAGTATTACTCTGCGAGGCTACATAGTATTACTATACGAGGCTACAAGGTATTACTTTGCGAGACTACATAGCATTACACCACGAGGCTACATAGTATTACTCCGTAAAGCTACCTAGTATTACTCTGCGAGGCTACATAGTATTACTCCACGACGCTCTGTAGTATTACTTCACGAGGATACATAGTATTACTCCTTGAGGCTACATAGTATTACCCCACAGCTAGATACTATTACTTCACAAGACTACGTAGTATTACTCCAGGAGTCTACATAGTATTACTTCACAAGGCTACATAGTATTACTCCCCGAGGCTACATATTATTAATCCGTGAGGCTACGTAGTTTTACCCCGCAAGGCTACAAAATTTTACTCCGCGGGTTTACATAGTATTACTCCATGAGACTAAATAGTACAACTCCACGAGGCTACATAATATTACTCCAAAAGGCTTCATAGTATTACCCCACGAGAAAAAAAAGGATAACTCCACGAGGCTACGTAGTATTACACCGTGAGCCTAAATAGTATAACTTCACAAGGCTACATAGTTTTCACTCCGCAAGGCTACGTAGTTTTTACTAAGCAAGGCTAAGTAGTTTTACTCCGCAGGGCTACATAGTATTACTCCAGGAGGCTACACAGTATTACTCAGCGAGGCTACATAGTATTACTCTGCGAGGCTACATAGTATTACTCCGTAAGGCTGCAAAGTATTACTCCACAAGTCTATGTAGTATTACTCCACGAGGCTACATAGTGTTACTCCACGAGGCTACATAGTATTACTCCGCAGCTAGATACCATTTCTTTCTACGCAGACTACGCAGTATTACTCAGCGAGGCTACATAGTCTTACTCTGCAAGGCTTCATAGTATTACTCCACGAGGCTAGATAGTATTACTTGACAAGAATACGTATTATTACTCCACAAGTCTCCGTAGTATTACTCCATGAGGCTACATAGTGTTACTCCACGAGGCTACATAGTATTACTCCGCAGCTAGATACTATTCCTTCACAAGACTACGCAGTATTACTCAGCGAGGCTACATAGTCTTACTCTGCAAGGCTTCATAGTATTACTCCACGAGGCTAGATAGTATTACTTGACAAGAATACGTATTATTACTCCACAAGTCTCCGTAGTATTACTCCATGAGGCTACATAGTGTTACTCCACGAGGCTACATAGTATTACTCCGCAGCTAGATACTATTCCTTCACAAGACTACGCAGTATTACTCAGCGAGGCTACATAGTCTTACTCTGCAAGGCTTCATAGTATTACTCCACGAGGCTAGATAGTATTACTTGACAAGAATACGTATTATTACTCGACAAGTCTCCGTAGTATTACTCCATGAGGCTACATAGTGTTACTCCACGAGGCTACATAGTATTACTCCGCAGCTAGATACAATTCCTTCACAAGACTACGCAGCATTACTTAGCGAGGCTACAAAGTCTTACTCTGCAAGGCTTCATAGTATTACTCCACGAGGCTAGATAGTATTACTTGACAAGACTACGTATTATTACTCCGCGAGGCTTCGTAGTATTACTCCACAGGGCTACACAGTATTACTCCACGAGGCTACATAGTGTTACTCCACGAGGCTACATAGTATTACTCAACGAGGCTACATAGTATTACTCCAAGAGCCTACATAGTATTACTCCACGAATCTACATAGTATAACTCCAAGAGGCTACATAGTATTACTCCACAAGGCTAAATAGTTTTACTCCAAGAGGCTACATAGTATTACTCCAAATGGCTTCATAGTATAACTCTACGAGACTACATAGTATAACTCCACAAGACTACTTAGAATTACTCCGAGGGGCCATATAGAATTGATCTACGAGGCTCTGTAATATTATTCTACAAGGCTACATAATATTACTCCACGAGGCAACATAGTATTACTCCGCAGCTAGATACTATTACTTCACAAGACTATGTAGTATTACTCTGCGAGGCTTCATAGTATAACTCCACGAGGCTAGATAGTATTACTTGACAAGACTACATAGAATTACTATACGAGGCTACATAGTATTACTCTGCAAGGCTACATAGTATTACTCCGCGAGGCTACATAGTATTACTCTGCGAGGCTACATAGTATTACTCTGCAAGAATACATAGTATTACTCCACGAGGCTAGATAGTATTACTTGACAAGACTACATAGTATAACCCCGCGAGGCTCCGTAGTATTACTCCACGAGGCCACATAGTATTACTCTGCCAGGCTACATAGTGTTACTCCACGAGGCTACATAGTATTACTCCACAGCTAGATACTATTACTTCACAAGACTACGCAGTATTACTCAGCGATGCTACATAGGCTTACTCTGCAAGGCTTCATAGTATTACTCCACGAGGCTAGATAGTATTACTTGACAAGACTACTTATTATTACTCCGCGAGGCTTCGTAGTATTACTCCACGAGACTACACAGTATTACTCCACAAGGCTACATAGTGTTACTCCAGGAGTCTACATAGTATTACTCAACGAGGCTACATAGTATTACTCCAAATGGCTTCATAGTATAACTCCACGAGACTACATAGTATAACTCCACAAGACTACATAGAATTACTCCGAGGGGCCATATAGAATTGATCTACGAGGCTCCGTAATATTATTCTACAAGGGTACATAATATTACTCCACAAGGCAACATAGTATTACTCCGCAGCTAGATACTATTACTTCACAAGACTATGTAGTATTACTCTGCGAGGCTTCATAGTATAACTCCACGAGGCTACATAATATTACTCCAAGAGGCTTCATAGTATTACCCCACAAGAAAAAAAAGGATAACTCCACGAGGCTACGTAGTATTACACCGTGAGCCTAAATAGTATAACTTCACAAGGCTACATAGTTTTCACTCCGCAAGGCTACGTAGTTTTTACTAAGCAAGGCTAAGTAGTTTTACTCCGCAGGGCTACATAGTATTACTCCAGGAGGCTACACAGTATTACTCAGCGAGGCTACATAGTATTACTCTGCGAGGCTACATAGAATTACCCTGCGAGAATAAATAGTATTACTCCACGAGGCTACATAGTTTTACACCGCGGGGCTACATAGTATTATAGTAATACATAGTAATACTCCACAAGGTTACATAGTATTACATGATGAGGTTACATAGTACTACTTCGCGAGGCTACATATTATTACTCCACAAGACTATATAGTATTTAGTGAGGCTACATAGTATCAATCCACGAAGCTATATAGTATTACTCCGCGAGACTACATAGTATTAGGCCTCTATGCTACATAGTATTACTCCACAAGGCTACATAGTATTACTCCACTAGGCTACATAGTATCACTCCATGGGGCTACCTAGTATTACTCCGCAGCTAGATACTATTACTTCACAAGACAACGTAATATTACTCCAAGGGTCTCCGTAGTATTACTCCACGAGGCTTCATAGTATTACTCAACGGTGCTACATAGTATTACTCCACGAGGCTTTATAGTATTCTGGGAGGCTTCATAGTATTACTCAACGGTGCTACATAGTATTACTCCACGAGGCTTTATAGTATTCTGGGAGGCTACATAGTATTTCTCGGTGAGGCTACATAGTATTACTCGGTGAGGCTTCATAGTATTGCTCGGTGAGGCTACATAGTATTACTCGGTGAGGCTACATAGTATTACTCGGTGAGGCTACATAGTATTACTCGGTGAGGCTTCATAGTATTACTCGGTGAGGCTACATAGTATTACTCGGTGAGGCTACATAGTATTACTCGGTGAGGCTACATAGTATTACTCGGAGAGGCTTCATAGTATTACTCGGTGAGGCTACATAGTATTACTCGGTGAGGCTACATAGTACTACTCGGTGAGGCGATTGGGTGGCTCTGTATTATTTCAACATTAACAAACATTGAAGCAATGAAATGTTTTGATTCATGGAGTCGAATGATTCAGTTGAATCATCAAATAATGACAATAACAATAATATACACAATAATAGTATTTGTGTCGACATAACAAACCTCACAACTCCATGTTCGTGACGATGACAAAGAGAGAAAGTTCAACTTTGACCTTCGGAAAAAGCAGAAATCAAAAGCAGGGAAGTTGACTTTCATGTGTGGTGTGTGTGCGTCCATGTGTGTGTGTCTCTGTGAGCGTGTGTGTGTGTCTTTCTGTACCTGTGTGTGTGTGCGTGCCTGTGTGTGTGTGCATGTGTGTGTGCATGCGTGTGTGTGTCTGTCTGTGCCTGTGTGTGTGTGCGTGCCTGCATGCGTGTGTTATCAATCCACGAAGCTATATAGTATTACTCCGCGAGGCTACATAGTATTAGGCCTCTATGCTACATAGTATTACTCCACAAGGCTACATAGTATTACTCCACTAGGCTACATAGTATCACTCCATGGGGCTACCTAGTATTACGCCGCAGCTAGATACTATTACTTCACAAGACAACGTAATATTACTCCAAGGGTCTCCGTAGTATTACTCCACGAGGCTTCATAGTATTACTCAACGGTGCTACATAGTATTACTCCACGAGGCTTTATAGTATTCTGGGAGGCTTCATAGTATTACTCAACGGTGCTACATAGTATTACTCCACGAGGCTTTATAGTATTCTGGGAGGCTACATAGTATTACTCGGTGAGGCTACATAGTATTACTCGGTGAGGCTTCATAGTATTACTCGGTGAGGCTACATAGAATTACTCGGTGAGGCTACATAGTATTACTCGGTGAGGCTACATAGTATTACTCGGTGAGGCTTCATAGTATTACTCGGTGAGGCTACATAGTATTACTCGGTGAGGCTACATAGTATTACTCGGTGAGGCTACATAGTATTACTCGGTGAGGCTTCATAGTATTACTCGGTGAGGCTACATAGTATTACTCGGTGAGGCTTCATAGTATTACTCGGTGAGGCTACATAGTATTACTCGGTGAGGCTACATAGTATTACTCGGTGAGGCTACATAGTATTACTCGGTGAGGCTTCATAGTATTACTCGGTGAGGCTACATAGTATTACTCGGTGAGGCTACATAGTATTACTCGGTGAGGCTTCATAGTATTACTCGGTGAGGCTACATAGTATTACTCGGTGAGGCTACATAGTACTACTCGGTGAGGCGATTGGGTGGCTCTGTATTATTTCAACATTAACAAACATTGAAGCAATGAAATGTTTTGATTCATGGAGTCGAATGATTCAGTCGAATCATCAAATAATGACAATAACAATAATATACACAATAATAGTATTTGTGTCGACATAACAAACCTCACAACTCCATGTTCGTGACGATGACAAAGAGAGAAAGTTCAACTTTGACCTTCGGAAAAAGCAGAAATCAAAAGCAGGGAAGTTGACTTTCATGTGTGGTGTGTGTGCGTCCATGTGTGTGTGTCTCTGTGAGCGTGTGTGTGTGTCTTTCTGTACCTCTGTGTGTGTGCGTGCCTGTGTGTGTATGCATGTGTGTGTGCATGCGTGTGTGTGTCTGTCTGTGCCTGTGTGTGTGTGCGTGCCTGCATCCGTGTGTGTGTCTGTCTGTGCCTGTGTGTGTGTGCGTGCCTGTGAGTGTGCGTGTGCCTGCATGTGTGTGTGTGTGTTTGTGTGCATGTGTGTGCCTGGGTGTGTGTGTGTGCATGTGTGTAAGTGTGTGCGTGTGTGTGCGTCTGTCGAATCATCTTCCGAGGATGAGTTTCAGGTCTCGATTGAGGAAGTGAAAATGTAGACGACCGGTGTGTGCGTGAAGGACACTCCAGTGTGTGTCTGCAGACTGATCAGTGCTGACAGGAAGTGTGAGTGTGTGTGTGTGTGTGTGTGTGTGTGTGTGTTTTTCCTCCACACTTCCACACTTGTCATTTGAAGCCAGGATTGAGGCTCAGATTAGAAGCTGTGGTTTGCTACTGTAAAGTTCTGAGGTTGGTCCACAACAACGACGCGTAAACACGACTTCTGCTGGAAACACTTGTGTCCGGGAATGTTCGTCCGACAACTCATGGAAAACAAAAGTTGTTTCTTGACGCATTTCAACACCAAACATTCTCCGAGACGACCTCAAGGAAAACATTTCTCTATAAATGATTGAAGTTAAAACGTTTTTAGTGTGTTTGCATATTTTTGCTCCCAGTATCTCCTCTGAGGTCGCTCTCACTGACGAGTGCGACTCCGATCTGGCTAATTATGCCAAATTATTACCTTTAATAAAACGCCGCCTTAAGGGGTCACGAGCCATCAGGGTATTTTTGAGCCGGTCCCGAGCCCGGTTGAATGCAGAGGGTTGAGGGTCAGGAAGGGCATCCGACGTAAAATCTGAGCCAAAACCAAATATGCGAATCAAAACCATGACTTTAGTACCGGATCGGTCGAGGTTAACAACGACCGCCACTGGTGCCGATAAACTTCAGGGCAACAATGCAAGTTGGGCTTCTGTGGGTTGAAGTGGAAGGAGGAGAAGAGGAAGGCATGTTCAGAAACAGAAGGGAAATAGGAAATGCAAGAGTCTGGGACTGAGAGTAGGGACTTTGAATATTGGGACGATGACGGGAAAAGCTAGAGACTTGATTGACATGATGCAGAGAAGGAAGGTGGAGATACTGTGTATCCAGGAGACCAGGTGGAAAGGCGAGAAGCCTAGGTGCAGGTTTTAAGTTGTACTACTATGGCAGGGCTGGCCAACCCGGTCCTAAAAGAGCCGCAGTGGGTGCAGGTTTTTGTTCCAACCAATCAAGAAGACACCTTTTCACCAATCAGGTGTCTTAGGAGTGTAATCAGTTGATGGTCAGTCTGGTGTTGCTTGTTTCAGCTCAAACCTCATTGGTTAAACTGGGCATGCTTGATCGGTTGGAACAAAAACCTGCAGCCACTGCGACTCTTTGAGGACTGGGTTGGCCACCCCTGTACTATGGTATCGATAGGAAGTGAAATGGAGTAGGAGTTATCCTAAAAGAAGAGTTTGTTAGAAATGTCCTGGAAGTGAAAAGAGTGATGAGTCTGAAGCTTGAAATTGAAGGTGTAATGTTAAATGTTATTAGTGGCTATGCCCCACGGGTGGGATGGGAATTAGAGAAGAAGGAAACCTTCTGGAGGGAGGTAGATAAAGCGTTTCAGAATATCCTCAGAGGTGAGAGAGTGCTCATTGGTGTAGACTTCCATGGACATGTTGGTGCAGGAAATAGAGGTGATGAAGAAGCGATGGGCAGGTGTTGTATCCAGGACAGGAACACAGGGACAGATGGTGGTCGTCTTTGCAAAAAGGATTGAAATGGCTGTAGTGAATACTTTTTTTTTCCAAAAGAGGAATGAACATAGGTTAACTTATAAGGGTGGAGATATGAGCACACAGGTAGACTAGATCTTCTATAGACAATGTAATCTGAAGATCAAGATGGTGGGTGAGAGTATAGCAAGTCAGCATAGGATGGTGTTCTGCAGGAGGAATCTGGTGACAAGGAAGAGGACAATGGTTTTCAGGGAGGAGTTGAGAAAGAATCTGGGTGGTCAGGGAAAGGTGCCAGATGACTGGACAACTATAGCTAATGTGATCAGGGAGACAGGTAGGAGATGACTTGGTGTGTGGTCTGGAAGGAAAGTACTTAAGAAGACTTGGTGGTGGAATGGGGAAGTGCAGGAATGATTTATACAGGTTGGCAAAACAGCGAGATAGAGATGGAAAGACCTGCAGCAGGTTCAGGTGATTAAGGAGAGAGAGAGATTTGTTGACAAATGCCACAGAAGTTATAGGACGATGGAAAGAGAACTTTGAAGAGCTGATGAATGAGGAAAATGAAAGAGAGCAAAGGGTAGAAGAGGTGACTACTGTGAACAAAGTAGCAGAGATTAGTAAAGGTGAAGTGAGGAAGACAGTTCTGATGATATACCTGTGCAGGTGTGGAAGTGTCTGGGAGAGAAGGCAGCTGAGTTTCTGGTTAGACTAGTTCAACAAGATCTTAGAGAGCGAGGAGATGCCAGAGGAACGGAGAACAAGAGTAATGGTTTACGTAGAGATGGGAAAGAGAAGTGGAAACTAGACTGAGAGCAGAAGTTAGCATCTGTGAGCAACAGTATGGTTTCGTACCTAGAAAGAGTTCTACAGATGATTAGCAGTTAGCGACACATATATGTTTGTACACATTATTGGTTGTACATTTATTTATGATGTTGTTTTGTCAAGTTGACAACCGTCATATACCCGTGTGTTTTCTCCGTTTCAAGGTTTAGCATATAGCATTTTCAAGTGTTAGCACGCTAACAGTTTAACCTATTGGTTTGTGTCAGTAGGTTTTTTATTAGCATTATCCAATTAGCTCTAAACAAAAAGCTACATCTGAATCCACCCTTTGATTGATGTGTTGCGGTCGAAAGTACGTTTATTAGCTTCCCAGCTAAAACTATAGCGCTTAAGCTAGGAGCTAGCAGTTAGCCGACTCATGCTAATTTGCTACATTTAACTGCGCTTTTAGTCAGAAATACTGCTTTTTTATTTCTTAATAAACATTAATCTTTGTGTCAAGTACGAACAACATGGGTGTCGATTTTGTGTTAGCATTAGCCAATTAGCTTTAAGGAAACGAATGAGCTCAAAGTATTTCCTGGAGGAGAAGAAAAGCAGGAATGTGTTCCACGAGGATGAAAAGAAAGAAGAGTTCTGTGAATAAATTCCATTTTTTACTACGACACTGGCTTCTTTGTTGACAAGAGTAAAAAAAAATCCATCAAAAATATTTATCTGATCTCAAGAAAGAGTAAAAATTCACATCCATTCAAGAACCGACGGTTACAAACAACCGTCCGGTCGCTCGGGGAGACGGCGGGAGGACGGAGGTCTCCATGGCAACGAGCGCTGACACAAAAGTGGGACGTGCATGCACAGCTTGACGTGTATATCTGGAGAGTATGAATCGTATACGAAGCTCTTTATCTACAGCGTCCATCTGGTCTCCTCGCAGACGCCCGGAGGTTGAGGTCCGTTCAGGTCCGTTCAGGTCCGTTCAGGTCCTTTCAAGTCCTCTCAGGTCCTTTCAGGTCCTTTCAGGTCCGTTCAGATCCGTTCAGGTCCTCTCAGGTCCTCTCAGGTCCTCTCAGGTCCGTTCAGATCCGTTCAGGTCCGTTCAGGTCCGTTCAGGTCCTTTCAGGTCCGTTCAGATCCGTTCAGGTCCTCTCAGGTCCGTTCAGGTCCGTTCAGGTCTGGGTTTTACATCCAAACGTCCAAAGATTCCACAACAAATTCCTCAAATGTTTCTTCTCCAGACGAGCCATGATGTCATGACTTTGAAACCGCGTGAGCGGAAGAAAAAAAAAAAAAAAAAAAAAAACTCCTTTTGGCAAAACGAGTGCGTTTTTGTCGGGAAGTTATTTTGGAGCCGAAGGTTCAGTTGACTTTGAAGATGCTGAAGACGTGCGGCGAGGCCGAGCGGTTGCCGACGCTCTGCAGCCTGAAGGACGGGCCCGTGATGGCGTGCAGCTCGGCGCCCTTGTCCAGGCGCAGCAGACCCGACACCTGGCACGGCTTCAGGAAGTGGAAGTTGTGATCTTTGGCGGAGGGCGTGGTCCCGTATCCCTCCATGCACTGCAGCTTCTGAGGCCGGAGGCCGCTGGTCACCACGTCCAGCTTCACATACTGAGACTGATGCTCGTTGAACAACACCTGAGAGGATCAGAACCAAACAGTAGTTTAAGTATTTCATCGGAATATTGAATAAATATAACATTTTAAATGTTTTACACAAATGTTCTACAAATATATACTTGTTACTACACCATCATAACACCAGAGTCAAGTACTCGACAATACTAAACATATATCCTTGTTACTACAATATCACAACACCAGAGTCAAGTACTACACAATACTACACATATATCCTTGTTACTACACAATCATAACACCAGAGCCAAGTACTCGATTACTACACATATATCCTAGTTACTACAATATCACAACACCAGAGTCAAGTACTGGACAATACTACACATATATCTTTGTTACTACACTATCACAACACCAGAGTCAAGTACTCCACAATACTACACGTATATCCTTGTTACTACACTATCACAACACCAGAGTCAAGTACTCGATAATACTACACATATATCCTTGTTACTACACTATCACAACACCAGAGTCAAGTACTCGACAATACTACACATATATCCTTGTTACTACAATATCACAACACCAGAGTCAAGTACTACACAATACTACACATATATCCTTGTTACTACACCATCATAACACCAGAGCCAAGTACTCGATAATACTACACATATATCCTAGTTACTACAATATCACAACACCAGAGTCAAGTACTGGACAATACTACACATATATACTTGTTACTACACAATCACAACTACAGAGTCAAGTACTGGACAATACTACACATATATCTTTGTTACTACACTATCACAACACCAGAGTCAAGTACTCCACAATACTACACGTATATCCTTGTTACTACACTATCACAACACCAGAGTCAAGTACTCGATAATGCTTGATGGAGTCTACTGACTCTTTTAAGAAACACCTTAAGACGTTTCTATTTGTTCAGGCTTTTCCTTGAATTTCTCGAACTCCTGTGTTGTTCTCAGTATTATCTTGATCTTTAAAGTATGTACTTTTTTGAGTATTGTTTTGATTGTCTAAGCGCTTTGTGACCCTGGTCTCGAAAAGCGCTATATAAATAAATATTACTTACTTACTTACTTACTACACATATATCCTTGTTACTACACTATCACAACACCAGAGTCAAGTACTCCACAATACTACACTTATATCCTTGTTACTACACCATCATAACACCAGAGTCAAGTACTCGACAATACTACACATATATCCTTGTTACTACAATATCACAACACCAGAGTCAAGTACTACACAATACTACACATATATCCTTGTTACTACACCATCATAACACCAGAGCCAAGTACTCGATAATACTACACATATATCCTAGTTACTACAATATCACAACACCAGAGTCAAGTACTGGACAATACTACACATATATACTTGTTACTACACAATCACAACTACAGAGTCAAGTACTGGACAATACTACACATATATCTTTGTTACTACACTATCACAACACCAGAGTCAAGAACTCCACAATACTACACGTATATCCTTGTTACTACACTATCACAACACCAGAGTCAAGTACTCGATAATACTACACATATATCCTTGTTACTACACTATCACAACACCAGAGTCAAGTACTCTATATACTACACATATACCCTTGTTACTACACTATCACAACACCAGAGTCAAGTACTCGATAATACTACACATGTATGCTTGTTACTACACTATCACAACACCAGAGTCAAGTACTCGACAATACTACACATATATACT
This sequence comes from Callionymus lyra, assembly GCF_982586985.1. Lineage (NCBI taxonomy): Eukaryota > Metazoa > Chordata > Actinopteri > Syngnathiformes > Callionymidae > Callionymus > Callionymus lyra. The sequence continues at coordinate 7,015,385 of NC_141821.1, forward strand.
TGTTACTACACTATCACAACACCAGAGTCAAGTACTCGACAATACTACACGTATATATTTGTTACTACACCATCATAACACCAGAGTCATGTACTCGATAATACTACACATTTATCCTTGTTACTACACTATCACAACACCAGAGTCAGGTACTCCACAATACTACACATATATCCTTGTTATTACACTATCACAACGCCGGAGTCAAGTACTGGACAATACTACACATATATCCTTGCTACTACACTATCACAACACCAGAGTCAAGTACTCGACAATACTACACATATATACCTGTTACTACAGTATCACAACACCAGAGTCAAGTACTCGACAATACCACAAATATATGCTTGTTACTACACGATCACAACACCAGAGTCAAGTACTCCACAATACTACACATATATCCTTGTTATTATACTATCACAACACCAGAGTCAAATACTCAATAATACTACACATATATACTTGTTACTACACTATCACAACACCAGAGTCAAGTACTGGACAATACTTCACATATATCCTTGTTACTACAGTATCACAACACCAGAGTCAAGTACTCGATAATACTACACATATATCCTTGTTACAACACTGTCACAACACCAGAGTCAAGTACTCCCCTATACTACACATATATCCTTGTTATTATACTATCACAACACCAGAGTCAAATACTCAATAATACTACACATATATACTTGTTACTACACTATCACAACACCAGAGTCAAGTACTGGACAATACTTCACATATATCCTTGTTACTACAGTATCACAACACCAGAGTCAAGTACTGGACAATACTACACATATATCCTTGTTACTACACTATCACAACACCAGAGTCAAGTACTCCACAATACTACACATATATCCTTGTTACTACACTATCACAACACCAGAGTCAAGCACTCGACAATACTACACATATATACTTGTTATTACACTATCACAACACCAGAGTCAAGAACTCGATAATACTACACATATATCCTTGTTACTACAGTATCACAACACCAGTGTCAAGTACTGGACAATACTACACATATATCCTTGTTACTACACTATCACAACACCAGAGTCAAGTACTCCACAATACTACACATATATCCTTGTTACTACACTATCACAACACCAGAGTCAAGTACTCGACAATACTACACATATATACTTGTTATTACACTATCACAACGCCGGAGTCAAGTACTGGACAATACTACACATATATCCTTGCTACTACACTATCACAACACCAGAGTCAAGTACTCGACAATACTACACATATATACCTGTTACTACAGTATCACAACACCAAAGTCAAGTACTCGACAATACCACAAATATATGCTTGTTACTACACGATCACAACACCAGAGTCAAGTACTCCACAATACTACACATATATCCTTGTTATTATACTATCACAACACCAGAGTCAAATACTCAATAATACTACACATATATACTTGTTACTACACTATCACAACACCAGAGTCAAGTACTGGACAATACTTCACATATATCCTTGTTACTACAGTATCACAACACCAGAGTCAAGTACTCGATAATACTACACATATATCCTTGTTACAACACTGTCACAACACCAGAGTCAAGTACTCCACAATACTACACATATATCCTTGTTATTATACTATCACAACACCAGAGTCAAATACTCAATAATACTACACATATATACTTGTTACTACACTATCACAACACCAGAGTCAAGTACTGGACAATACTTCACATATATCCTTGTTACTACAGTATCACAACACCAGAGTCAAGTACTGGACAATACTAAACATATATCCTTGTTACTACACTATCACAACACCAGAGTCAAGTACTCCACAATACTACACATATATCCTTGTTACTACACTATCACAACACCAGAGTCAAGTACTCGACAATACTACACATATATACTTGTTATTACACTATCACAACACCAGAGTCAAGAACTCGATAATACTACACATATATCCTTGTTACTACACTATCACAACACCAGAGTCAAGTACTGGACAATACTACACATATATACCTGTTACTACAGTATCACAACACCAGAGTCAAGTACTCGACAATACTACACATATATGCTTGTTACTACACTATCACAACACCAGAGTCAAGTACTCCACAATACTACACATATATCCTTGTTATTATACTATCACAACACCAGAGTCAAGTACTGGACAATACTTCACATATATCCTTGTTACTACAGTATCACAACACCAGAGTCAAGTACTCCACAATACTACACATATATCCTTGTTACTACACTATCACAACACCAGAGTCAAGTACTCGACAATACTACACATATATACTTGTTACTACACTATCACAACACCAGAGTCAAGAACTCGATAATACTACACATATATCCTTGTTACTACACTATCACAGCACCAGAGTCAAGTACTGGACGATACTACACATATATCCTTGTTACTACACTATCACAACACCAGAGTCAAGTACTGGACAATACTTCACATATATCCTTGTTACTACAGTATCACAACACCAGAGTCAAGTACTCGATAATACTACACATATATCCCTGTTACTACACTATCACAACACCAGAGTCAAGTAGTCGACAATACTACACATACAGTATATCCTTGTTACTACACTATCACAACACCAGAGTCAAGTACTGGACAATACTTCACATATATCCTTGTTACTACAGTATCACAACACCAGAGTCAAGTATTCGATAATACTACACATATATCCTTGTTACTACACTATCACAACACCAGAGTCAAGTATTGGACAATACTACACATATATCCTTGTTACTACACTATCACAACACAAGAGTCAAGTACTCGACAATACTACACATATATACTTGTTACTACACTATCACAACACCAGAGTCAAGAACTCGATAATACTACACATATATCCTTGTTACTACACTATCACAACACCAGAGTCAAGTACTCGACAATACTACACATATATACCTGTTACTACAGTATCACAACACCAGAGTCAAGTACTCGACAATACTACACATCTATGCTTGTTACTACACTATCACAACACCAGAGTCAAGTACTCCACAATACTACACATATATCCTTGTTACTACACTATCACAGCACCAGAGTCAAGTACTGGACGATACTACACATATATCCTTGTTACTACACTATCACAACACCAGAGTCAAGTACTGGACAATACTTCACATATATCCTTGTTACTACAGTATCACAACACCAGAGTCAAGTACTCGATAATACTACACATATATCCCTGTTACTACACTATCACAACACCAGAGTCAAGTAGTCGACAATACTACACATACAGTATATCCTTGTTACTACACTATCACAACACCAGAGTCAAGTACTGGACAATACTTCACATATATCCTTGTTACTACAGTATCACAACACCAGAGTCAAGTATTCGATAATACTACACATATATCCTTGTTACTACACTATCACAACACCAGAGTCAAGTATTGGACAATACTACACATATATCCTTGTTACTACACTATCACAACACAAGAGTCAAGTACTCGACAATACTAAACATATATACTTGTTACTACACTATCACAACACCAGAGTCAAGAACTCGATAATACTACACATATATCCTTGTTACTACACTATCACAACACCAGAGTCAAGTACTCGACAATACTACACATATATACCTGTTACTACAGTATCACAACACCAGAGTCAAGTACTCGACAATACTACACATCTATGCTTGTTACTACACTATCACAACACCAGAGTCAAGTACTCCACAATACTACACATATATCCTTGTTATTATACTATCACAACACCAGAGTCAAGTACTGGACAATGCTTCACATATATCCTTGTTACTACAGTATCACAACACCAAAGTCAAGTACTCGATAATACTACACATATATCCTTGTTACTACACTATCACAACACCAGAGTCAAGTACTGGACAATGCTTCACATATATCCTTGTTATTATACTATCACAACACCAGAGTCAAATACTCAATAATACTACACATATATACTTGTTACTACACTATCACAACACCAGAGTCAAGTACTGGACAATACTTCACATATATCCTTGTTACTACAGTATCACAACACCAGAGTCAAGTACTGGACAATACTACACATATATCCTTGTTACTACACTATCACAACACCAGAGTCAAGTACTCGACAATACTACCCATATATACTTGTTACTACACTATCACAACACCAGAGTCAAGTACTCGACAATACTACACATATATACTTGTTACTACACAATCACAACACCAGAGTCAAGTACTTGACAATACTACACATATATACTTGTTACTACACTATCACAACACCAGAGTCAAGTACTCCACAGTACTACACATATATCCTTGTTACTACAGTATCACAACACCAGAGTCAAGTATTGGACAATACTACACATATATACTTGTTACTACACTATCACAACACCAGAGTCAAGTATTGGACAATACTACACATATATACTTGTTACTACACTATCACAACACCAGAGTCAAGTACTGGACAATACTTCACATATATCCTTGTTACTACAGTGTCACAACACCAGAGTCAAGTACTCCACAATACTACACATATATCCTTGTTATTATACTATCACAACACCAGAGTCAAATACTCAATAATACTACACATATATACTTGTTACTACACTATCACAACACCAGAGTCAAGTACTGGACAATACTTCACATATATCCTTGTTACTACAGTATCACAACACCAGAGTCAAGTACTGGACAATACTAAACATATATCCTTGTTACTACACTATCACAACACCAGAGTCAAGTACTCCACAATACTACACATATATCCTTGTTACTACACTATCACAACACCAGAGTCAAGTACTCGACAATACTACACATATATACTTGTTATTACACTATCACAACACCAGAGTCAAGAACTCGATAATACTACACATATATCCTTGTTACTACACTATCACAACACCAGAGTCAAGTACTGGACAATACTACACATATATACCTGTTACTACAGTATCACAACACCAGAGTCAAGTACTCGACAATACTACACATATATGCTTGTTACTACACTATCACAACACCAGAGTCAAGTACTCCACAATACTACACATATATCCTTGTTATTATACTATCACAACACCAGAGTCAAGTACTGGACAATACTTCACATATATCCTTGTTACTACAGTATCACAACACCAGAGTCAAGTACTCCACAATACTACACATATATCCTTGTTACTACACTATCACAACACCAGAGTCAAGTACTCGACAATACTACACATATATACTTGTTACTACACTATCACAACACCAGAGTCAAGAACTCGATAATACTACACATATATCCTTGTTACTACACTATCACAGCACCAGAGTCAAGTACTGGACGATACTACACATATATCCTTGTTACTACACTATCACAACACCAGAGTCAAGTACTGGACAATACTTCACATATATCCTTGTTACTACAGTATCACAACACCAGAGTCAAGTACTCGATAATACTACACATATATCCCTGTTACTACACTATCACAACACCAGAGTCAAGTAGTCGACAATACTACACATACAGTATATCCTTGTTACTACACTATCACAACACCAGAGTCAAGTACTGGACAATACTTCACATATATCCTTGTTACTACAGTATCACAACACCAGAGTCAAGTATTCGATAATACTACACATATATCCTTGTTACTACACTATCACAACACCAGAGTCAAGTATTGGACAATACTACACATATATCCTTGTTACTACACTATCACAACACAAGAGTCAAGTACTCGACAATACTACACATATATACTTGTTACTACACTATCACAACACCAGAGTCAAGAACTCGATAATACTACACATATATCCTTGTTACTACACTATCACAACACCAGAGTCAAGTACTCGACAATACTACACATATATACCTGTTACTACAGTATCACAACACCAGAGTCAAGTACTCGACAATACTACACATCTATGCTTGTTACTACACTATCACAACACCAGAGTCAAGTACTCCACAATACTACACATATATCCTTGTTACTACACTATCACAGCACCAGAGTCAAGTACTGGACGATACTACACATATATCCTTGTTACTACACTATCACAACACCAGAGTCAAGTACTGGACAATACTTCACATATATCCTTGTTACTACAGTATCACAACACCAGAGTCAAGTACTCGATAATACTACACATATATCCCTGTTACTACACTATCACAACACCAGAGTCAAGTAGTCGACAATACTACACATACAGTATATCCTTGTTACTACACTATCACAACACCAGAGTCAAGTACTGGACAATACTTCACATATATCCTTGTTACTACAGTATCACAACACCAGAGTCAAGTATTCGATAATACTACACATATATCCTTGTTACTACACTATCACAACACCAGAGTCAAGTATTGGACAATACTACACATATATCCTTGTTACTACACTATCACAACACAAGAGTCAAGTACTCGACAATACTAAACATATATACTTGTTACTACACTATCACAACACCAGAGTCAAGAACTCGATAATACTACACATATATCCTTGTTACTACACTATCACAACACCAGAGTCAAGTACTCGACAATACTACACATATATACCTGTTACTACAGTATCACAACACCAGAGTCAAGTACTCGACAATACTACACATCTATGCTTGTTACTACACTATCACAACACCAGAGTCAAGTACTCCACAATACTACACATATATCCTTGTTATTATACTATCACAACACCAGAGTCAAGTACTGGACAATGCTTCACATATATCCTTGTTACTACAGTATCACAACACCAAAGTCAAGTACTCGATAATACTACACATATATCCTTGTTACTACACTATCACAACACCAGAGTCAAGTACTGGACAATGCTTCACATATATCCTTGTTATTATACTATCACAACACCAGAGTCAAATACTCAATAATACTACACATATATACTTGTTACTACACTATCACAACACCAGAGTCAAGTACTGGACAATACTTCACATATATCCTTGTTACTACAGTATCACAACACCAGAGTCAAGTACTGGACAATACTACACATATATCCTTGTTACTACACTATCACAACACCAGAGTCAAGTACTCGACAATACTACCCATATATACTTGTTACTACACTATCACAACACCAGAGTCAAGTACTCGACAATACTACACATATATACTTGTTACTACACAATCACAACACCAGAGTCAAGTACTTGACAATACTACACATATATACTTGTTACTACACTATCACAACACCAGAGTCAAGTACTCCACAGTACTACACATATATCCTTGTTACTACAGTATCACAACACCAGAGTCAAGTATTGGACAATACTACACATATATACTTGTTACTACACTATCACAACACCAGAGTCAAGTATTGGACAATACTACACATATATACTTGTTACTACACTATCACAACACCAGAGTCAAGTACTGGACAATACTTCACATATATCCTTGTTACTACAGTATCACAACACCAGAGTCAAGTATTCGATAATACTACACATATATCCTTGTTACTACACTATCACAACACCAGAGTCAAGTATTGGACAATACTACACATATATCCTTGTTACTACACTATCACAACACAAGAGTCAAGTACTCGACAATACTAAACATATATACTTGTTACTACACTATCACAACACCAGAGTCAAGAACTCGATAATACTACACATATATCCTTGTTACTACACTATCACAACACCAGAGTCAAGTACTCGACAATACTACACATATATACCTGTTACTACAGTATCACAACACCAGAGTCAAGTACTCGACAATACTACACATCTATGCTTGTTACTACACTATCACAACACCAGAGTCAAGTACTCCACAATACTACACATATATCCTTGTTATTATACTATCACAACACCAGAGTCAAGTACTGGACAATGCTTCACATATATCCTTGTTACTACAGTATCACAACACCAAAGTCAAGTACTCGATAATACTACACATATATCCTTGTTACTACACTATCACAACACCAGAGTCAAGTACTGGACAATGCTTCACATATATCCTTGTTATTATACTATCACAACACCAGAGTCAAATACTCAATAATACTACACATATATACTTGTTACTACACTATCACAACACCAGAGTCAAGTACTGGACAATACTTCACATATATCCTTGTTACTACAGTATCACAACACCAGAGTCAAGTACTGGACAATACTACACATATATCCTTGTTACTACACTATCACAACACCAGAGTCAAGTACTCGACAATACTACCCATATATACTTGTTACTACACTATCACAACACCAGAGTCAAGTACTCGACAATACTACACATATATACTTGTTACTACACAATCACAACACCAGAGTCAAGTACTTGACAATACTACACATATATACTTGTTACTACACTATCACAACACCAGAGTCAAGTACTCCACAATACTACACATATATCCTTGTTACTACAGTATCACAACACCAGAGTCAAGTATTGGACAATACTACACATATATACTTGTTACTACACTATCACAACACCAGAGTCAAGTATTGGACAATACTACACATATATACTTGTTACTACACTATCACAACACCAGAGTCAAGTACTCCACAATACTACACATATATCCTTGTTACTACAGTATCACAACACCAGAGTCAAGTACTCCACAATACTACACATATATCCTTGTTACTACAGTATCACAACACCAGAGTCAAGTATTGGACAATACTACACATATATACTTGTTACTACACTATCACAACACCAGAGTCAAGTACTCCACAATACTACACATATATCCTTGTTACTACAGTATCACAACACCAGAGTCAAGTATTGGACAATACTACACATATATATCAACACGATACACTCGCTAATAAGCAGGACTTAAGCAACTTTTAAAAACATGTCGCTCCTCTCCTCCAGGGGGAGCCCTTGAGAAGTGTTTAGAAAGAGTTTCAGACGTACCTGACAAAACAGGAAGTAGACGCCGGCTCTCTCCACCGTGAAGGTGCCTTGTTCCTTGTTGTACCTCACGGCCTTACTCATGTTGAGAGTCCTCTCCTCCCAGCCTTTTATCACCCCCCCCTCACCCACTGACACACACACACACACACACACACACACACACACACACACACACACACACACACACACACAGGGTCAAGGTTATTCATCACACTGAGGACTTGCAGATTCTCTGGGGTTCCTACCTTGCTGCGAGGAGTCTTTGGTGACTGGTGGAAAGAAGGGAAAGAGACATTAAGGGAAGGGAAAGTCAATCAAGGTTTTTATGAGTGCCTTGCTCGAGGGCTGTGTGTTTGAAACCACTTGAGCAGATGCTGCACGAGACAGCGATCAGAGATCTGCCAAGACACTTACTCTCGAAATGAGACGCCGCTTTCTTTCCACTTCCATTCCTCCCTCGCAGACTCCCCCCTACACACACACAGAGAAGAAGTTAACACACATGATTTTAACACACAACAATCTACACACACACAGAGAAGAAGTTAACAAACATGATTTTAACACACAAAAACCTTCACACACACAGAGAAGAAGTTAACACACATGATTTTAACACACAACAATCTACACACACACAGAGAAGAAGTTAACACACATGATTTTAACACACAACAACCTTCACACACACAGAGAAGAAGTTAACACACATGATTTTAACACACAACAATCTACACACACACAGAGAAGAAGTTAACAAACATGATTTTAACACACAAAAACCTTCACACACACAGAGAAGAAGTTAACACACATGATTTTAACACACAACAATCTACACACACACAGAGAAGAAGTTAACACACATGATTTTAACACACAACAACCTTCACACACACAGAGAAGAAGTTAACACACATGATTTTAACACACAACAATCTACACCCACACAGAGAAGAAGTTAACGCACGTCTTTTTAACACACAACAACCTTCACACACAGAGAAAAGAAGTTAACGCACGTCTTTTTAACACACAACAACCTTCACACACAGAGAAAAGAAGTTAACATACGTATTTTTAACACACAACAACCTTCACACACAGAGAAAAGAAGTTAACGCACGTCTTTTTAACACACAACAACCTTCACACACAGAGAACAGAAGTTAACACACGTCTTTTTAACACACAACAACCTTCACACTAAGAGAAAAGAAGTTAACACACGTCTTTTTAACACACAACAACCTTAACACTAAGAGAAAAGAAGTTAACACACATCTTTTTAACACACAACAACCTTCACACTAAGAGAAAAGAAGTTAACACACATCTTTTTAACACACAACAACCTTCACACACAGAGAAAAGAAGTTAACGCACGTCTTTTTAACACACAACAACCTTGACACACAGAGAAAAGAAGTTAACGCACGTCTTTTTAACACACAAACCCTTCACACACAGAGAAAAGAAGTTAACACACGTCTTTTTAACACACAACAACCTTCACACACAGAGAAAATAAGTTAACAAATGTATTTTTAACACACAACAACCTTCACACACAGAGAAAAGAAGTTAACACACGTCTTTTTAACACACAACAACCTTCACACACAGAGAAAAGAAGTTAACGCACGTCTTTTTAACACAACAACCTTCACACACAGAGAACAGAAGTTAACACACGTCTTTTTAGCACACAACAACCTTCACACACAGAGAAAAGAAGTTAACGCACGTCTTTTTAACACACAACAACCTTCACACTAAGAGAAAAGAAGTTAACAAACGTCTTTTTAACACACAACAACCTTAACACTAAGAGAAAAGAAGTTAACACACATCTTTTTAACACACAACAACCTTCACACACAGAGAAAAGAAGTTAACGCACGTCTTTTTAACACACAACAACCTTGACACACAGAGAAAAGAAGTTAACGCACGTCTTTTTAACACACAAACCCTTCACACACAGAGAAAAGAAGTTAACACACGTCTTTTTAACACACAACAACCTTCACACACAGAGAAAAGAAGTTAACAAATGTATTTTTAACACACAACAACCTTCACACACAGAGAAAAGAAGTTAACACACGTCTTTTTAACACACAACAACCTTCACACACAGAGAAAAGAAGTTAACGCACGTCTTTTTAACACAACAACCTTCACACACAGAGAACAGAAGTTAACACACGTCTTTTTAACACACAACAACCTTCACACACAGAGAAAAGAAGTTAACGCACGTCTTTTTAACACACAACAACCTTCACACACAGAGAAAAGAAGTTAACACACGTCTTTTTAACACACAACAACCTTCACACACAGAGAAAAGAAGTTAACGCACGTCTTTTTAACACACAACAACCTTCACACACAGAGAACAGAAGTTAACACACGTCTTTTTAACACACAACAACCTTCACACTAAGAGAAAAGAAGTTAACACACGTCTTTTTAACACACAACAACCTTAACACTAAGAGAAAAGAAGTTAACACACGTCTTTTTAACACACAACAACCTTCACACACAGAGAAAAGAAGTTAACACACGTCTTTTTAACACACAACAACCTTCACACACAGAGAAAAGAAGTTAACAAATGTATTTTTAACACACAACAACCTTCACACACAGAGAAAAGAAGTTAACACACGTCTTTTTAACACACAACAACCTTCACACACAGAGAAAAGAAGTTAACACACGTCTTTTTAACACAACAACCTTCACACACAGAGAACAGAAGTTAACACACGTCTTTTTAACACACAACAACCTTCACACACAGAGAAAAGAAGTTAACGCATGTCTTTTTAACACACAACAACCTTCACACACAGAGAAAAGAAGTTAACACGCGTCTTTTTAACACACAACAACCTTCACACACAGAGAAAAGAAGTTAATGCACGTCTTTTTAACACACAACAACCTTCACACACAGAGAACAGAAGTTAACACACGTATTTTTAACACACAACAACCTTCACACTAAGAGAAAAGAAGTTAACACACGTCTTTTTAACACACAACAACCTTAACACTAAGAGAAAAGAAGTTAACACACGTCTTTTTAACACACAACAACCTTCACACACAGAGAAAAGAAGTTAACACACGTCTTTTTAACACACAACAACCTTCACACACAGAGAAAAGAAGTTAACACACGTCTTTTTAACACACAACAACCTTCACACACAGAGAAAAGAAGTTAACACACGTCTTTTTAACACACAACAACCTTCACACTAAGAGAAAAGAAGTTAACACACGTCTTTTTAACACACAACAACCTTCACACACAGAGAAAAGAAGTTAACACACGTCTTTTTAACACACAACAACCTTCACACACAGAGAAAAGAAGTTAACACACGTCTTTTTAACACACAACAACCTTCACACACAGAGAAAAGAAGTTAACACACGTCTTTTTAACACACAACAACCTTCACACACAGAGAAAAGAAGTTAACACACGTCTTTTTAACACACAACAACCTTCACACACAGAGAAAAGAAGTTAACGCACGTCTTTTTAACACACAACAACCTTCACACACAGAGAAAAGAAGTTAACGCACGTCTTTTTAACACACAACAACCTTCACACACAGAGAAAAGAAGTTAACACACGTCTTTTTAACACACAACAACCTTCACACTAAGAGAAAAGAAGTTAACACACGTCTTTTTAACACACAACAACCTTCACACATAGAGAAAAGAAGTTAACACACGTCTTTTTAACACACAACAACCTTCACACACAGAGAAAAGAAGTTAACACACGTCTTTTTAACACACAACAACCTTCACACACAGAGAAAAGAAGTTAACACACGTCTTTTTAATACACAACAACCTTCACACAGAGAAAAGAAGTTAACGCACGTCTTTTTAACACACAACAACCTTCACACAGAGAAAAGAAGTTAACGCACGTCTTTTTAACACACAACAACCTTCACACTAAGAGAAAAGAAGTTAACGCACGTCTTTTTAACACACAACAACCTTCACACACAGAGAACAGAAGTTAACACACATCTTTTTAACACACAACAACCTTCACACTAAGAGAAAATAAGTTAACGCACGTCTTTTTAACACACAACAACCTTCACACACAGAGAAAAGAATTTAACACACGTCTTTTTAACACACAACAACCTTCACACACAGAGAAAAGAAGTTAACACACGTCTTTTTAACACACAACAACCTTCACACACAGAGAAAATAAGTTAACACACGTCTTTTTAACACACAACAACCTTCACACTAAGAGAAAATAAGTTAACGCACGTCTTTTTAACACACAACAACCTTCACACACAGAGAAAATAAGTTAACACACGTCTTTTTAACACACAACAACCTTCACACAGAGAAAAGAAGTTAACGCACGTCTTTTTAACACACAACAACCTTCACACTAAGAGAAAAGAAGTTAACGCACGTCTTTTTAACACACAACAACCTTCACACACAGAGAACAGAAGTTAACACACATCTTTTTAACACACAACAACCTTCACACTAAGAGAAAATAAGTTAACGCACGTCTTTTTAACACACAACAACCTTCACATACAGAGAAAAGAAGTTAACACACGTCTTTTTAACACACAACAACCTTCACACACAGAGAAAAGAAGTTAACGCATGTCTTTTTAACACACAACAACCTTCACACACAGAGAACAGAAGTTAACACACGTCTTTTTAACACACAACAACCTTCACACTAAGAGAAAAGAAGTTAACACACGTCTTTTTAACACACAACAACCTTAACACTAAGAGAAAAGAAGTTAACACACGTCTTTTTAACACACAACAACCTTCACACACAGAGAAAAGAAGTTAACGCACGTCTTTTTTAACACACAACAACCTTAACACTAAGAGAAAAGAAGTTAACACACGTCTTTTTAACACACAACAACCTTAACACTAAGAGAAAAGAAGTTAACACACGTCTTTTTAACACACAACAACCTTCACACACAGAGAAAAGAAGTTAACACACGTCTTTTTAACACACAACAACCTTAACACTAAGAGAAATGAAGTTAACGCACGTCTTTTTAACACACAACAACCTTAACACTAAGAGAAAAGAAGTTAACGCACGTCTTTTTAACACACAACAACCTTCACACACAGAGAAAAGAAGTTAACACAGGTCTTTTTAACACACAACAACCTTCACACACAGAGAAAAGAAGTTAACACACGTCTTTTTAACACACAACAACCTTCACACTAAGAGAAAAGAAGGTAACGCACATCTTTTTAACACACAACAACCTTCACACACAGAGAAAATAAGTTAACGCACGTCTTTTTAACACACAACAACCTTCACACACAGAGAAAAGAAGTTAACACACGTCTTTTTAACACACAACAACCTTAACACTAAGAGAAAAGAAGTTAACACACGTCTTTTTAACACACAACAACCTTCACACACAGAGAAAAGAAGTTAACGCACGTCTTTTTTAACACACAACAACCTTAACACTAAGAGAAAAGAAGTTAACACACGTCTTTTTAACACACAACAACCTTAACACTAAGAGAAAAGAAGTTAACACACGTCTTTTTAACACACAACAACCTTCACACACAGAGAAAAGAAGTTAACGCACGTCTTTTTTAACACACAACAACCTTAACACTAAGAGAAAAGAAGTTAACGCACGTCTTTTTAACACACAACAACCTTAACACTAAGAGAAAAGAAGTTAACACGTCTTTTTAACACACAACAACCTTAACACTAAGAGAAAAGAAGTTAACACAGGTCTTTTTAACACACAACAACCTTCACACACAGAGAAAAGAAGTTAACACACGTCTTTTTAACACACAACAACCTTCACACTAAGAGAAAAGAAGGTAACGCACATCTTTTTAACACACAACAACCTTCACACACAGAGAAAATAAGTTAACGCACGTCTTTTTAACACACAACAACCTTCACACTAAGAGAAAAGAAGTTAACACACGTCTTTTTAACACACAACAACCTTCACACACAGAGAAAAGAAGTTAACGCACGTCTTTTTAACACACAACAACCTTCACACACAGAGAAAAGAAGTTAACACACGTCTTTTTAACACACAACAACCTTCACACACAGAGAAAAGAAGTTAACACACGTATTTTTAACACACAACAACCTCACACACAGAGAAATGAAGTTAACACACGTCTTTTTAACACACAACAACCTTCACACTAAGAGAAAAGAAGTTAACACACGTCTTTTTAACACACAACAACCTTCACACACAGAGAGAAGTTAACGCACGTCTTTTTAACACACAACAACCTTCACACACAGAGAAAAGAAGTTAACACTCGACTTTTTAACACACAACAATCTTCACACACAGAGAACAGAAGTAAACGCACGTTTTTTAACACACAACAACTTTCACACACAGAGAAAATAAGTTAACACAAGTCTTTTTAACACACAACAACCTTCACACTAAGAGAAAAGAAGTTAACACACGTCTTTTTAACACACAACAACCTTCACACTAAGAGAAAAGACGTCAACACTCGTCTTTTTAACACACAACAACCTTCACACACAGAGAAAAAGAAGTTAACACACGTTTTTTAACACACAACTACCTTCACACACAGAGAACAGAAGTTAACACACGTCTTTTTAACACACAACAACCTTCACACACAGAGAACAGAAGTTAACACACGTCTTTTTAACACACAACAATCTTCACACTAAGAGAAAAGAAGTTAACACACGTCTTTTTAACACACAACAACCTTCACACGCAGAGAAAATAAGTTAATACACGTCTTTTTAACACACAACAACCTTCACACACAGAGAAAAGAAGTTAACGCACGTCTTTTTAACACACAACAACCTTCACACACAGAGAAAATAAGTTAACACACGTCTTTTTAACACACAACAATCTTCACACAGAGAAAAGAAGTTAACACACGTCTTTTTAACACACAACAACCTTCACACACAGAGAAAAGAAGTTAACGCACGTCTTTTTAACACACAACAACCTTCACACACAGAGAAAATAAGTTAATACACGTCTTTTTAACACACAACCACCTTCACACGCAGAGAAAATAAGTTAACACACGTCTTTTTAACACACAACAACCTTCACACGCAGAGAAAAGAAGTTAACGCACGTCTTTTTAACACACAACAACCTTCACACTAAGAGAAAAGACGTCAACACTCGTCTTTTTAACACACAACAACCTTCACACACAGAGAAAAAGAAGTTAACACACGTTTTTTAACACACAACAACCTTCACACACAGAGAAAATAAGTTAATACACGCCTTTTTAACACACAACCTTCACACTAAGAGAAAAGACGTCAACACTCGTCTTTTTAACACACAACAACCTTCACACACAGAGAAAAAGAAGTTAACACACGTTTTTTAACACACAACAACCTTAACACACAGAGAAAAGAAGTTAACGCACGTCTTTTTAACACACAACAACCTTCACACTAAGAGAAAAGATGTCAACACTCGTCTTTTTAACACACAACAATCTTCACACAGAGAAAATAAGTTAACGCACGTCTTTTTAACACACAACAATCGTCACACACAGAGAAATTAAATTAACGCACGTCTTTTTAACACACAACAACCTTCACACACAGAGAAAAGAAGTTAACACACGTCTTTTTAACACACAACAATCTTCACACACAGAGAAAATAAGTTAACACACGTCTTTTTAACACACAACAATCTTCACACACAGAGAACAGAAGTTAACACACGTCTTTTTAACACACAACAATCTTCACACTAAGAGAAAAGAAGTTAACACACGTCTTTTTAACACACAACAACCTTCACACACAGAGAAAAGAAGTTAACGCACGTCTTTTTAACACACAACAACCTTCACACACAGAGAAAATAAGTTAACGCACGTCTTTTTAACACACAACAACCTTCACACACAGAGAAAATAAGTTAACGCAAGTCTTTTTAACACACAACAACCTTCACACTAAGAGAAAATAAGTTAACGCACGTCTTTTTAACACACAACAACCTTCACACTAAGAGAAAAGAAGTTAACGCACGTCTTTTTAACACACAACAACCTTCACACTAAGAGAAAAGAAGTTAACACACGTCTTTTTAACACACAACAATCTTCACACACAGAGAAAATAAGTTAACACACGTCTTTTTAACACACAACAATCTTCACACACAGAGAAAATAAGTTAACGCACGTCGTTTTAACACACAACAATCTTCACACACAGAGAAAATAAGTTAACACACGTCTTTTTAACACACAACAACCTTCACACACAGAGAACAGAAGTTAACACACGTCTTTTTAACACACAACAATCTTCACACTAAGAGAAAAGAAGTTAACACACGTCTTTTTAACACACAACAACCTTCACACACAGAGAAAAGAAGTTAACACACGTCTTTTTAACACACAACAACCTTCACACACAGAGAAAATAAGTTAACGCACGTCTTTTTAACACACAACAACCTTCACACACAGAGAAAAGAAGTTAACGCAAGTCTTTTTAACACACAACAACCTTCACACTAAGAGAAAAGAAGTTAACGCACGTCTTTTTAACACACAACAACCTTCACACACAGAGAAAATAAGTTAACGCAAGTCTTTTTAACACACAACAACCTTCACACTAAGAGAAAAGAAGTTAACACACGTCTTTTTAACACACAACAATCTTCAAACACGGAGAAAAGAAGTTAACACACGTCTTTTTAACACACAACAACCTTCACACACAGAGAAAATAAGTTAACGCAAGTCTTTTTAACACACAACAACCTTCACACCGAGAGAAAAGAAGTTATCGCACGTCTTTTTAACACACAACAACCTTCACACACAGAGAAAAGAATTTATCGCACGTCTTTTTAACACACAAACAACCTTCACACACAGAGAAAAGAAGTTCTGCTTCATTGGTGCTCCGCCCTCCAACGGCTTCGCTATGGGTTTACCCCGAGGCACCGCCTCGTCTCTGAGAAAGCTTAATGAACTCGCCACCCAGCAGGGGGCAGTACCTTCCTATAAAGGCGGGCAGCACCCGCCGCACTTCCTCCATTTTCAACTCAGCGAGAAAGCTCCTGGTTACAGCATGGCGGACGTAAGCATGAGCGTGGACGTAGACGTGTCTGTGTGTTTAACGTGTGACACCCCCCTGGGGAGGGGGGACACACATGTGCTCTGCTTCGTTTGTCTAGGCCCAGATCACGCGGTTGCGGATTGTGGGGCCTGCCGTATGCTTCCCGAGGAGGTCCGGAAGAGACGGGGAGCATACGAGGCCCGTCGGCGCACGCCGCGTCCTCCAGCCAGGTCGTGGGCCGACTACGACGAGGAGGACGACCGGCGGTGTTATGAGGCGGATCCGAGCACCCTGTTCGGTTCCGAGCCGGGGGACGTCGAAGCGGTCGGGGGAGCCGGGCCGGCTCCTCGCTACCCGCTTGACGCCCTGCCGCGCATATTCACCGCCGCGGCGAACCGCATGGAGGTCGAGCTCCCCCCCGTGCCTCCACTCGCGCCACCACCGTTTACATGCGGAGTGAAGGTCGGGCGGAACGAAGCGCGCAGGCCTGCTGTTCCGGGGGTTATTTGTCCTAAGCTGGACGAAATCTGGGGCTACGCGCGGCGAGGGTCTGCCTCTCCCATGGCTTCAGGGCCTCCCGTAGGATCCTACGGACCCTATTGCCGTGTGGACGGGGTGGACTGGCGGCGCGGTGTCCCGGAACCCTCGGATGCGGTACGTGCCGCCCTCGACCCGGGGGCTCGACTGTGGCCAGGCCGCCCTGTAGCTCTGCCTAGAGCTGAAGACAGGTTGACGGCAATGTTGTTCAACCGATCCTACAAGGGGGGGACGCAGGTGGTCTCCCTCGCGAACAACATGGCTCTCCTGTGCGGTGCGCTCGACAGGCTCACCGTGGACCGAGACGACCTTGGACCTTCGGAGTTGGAGGAAGTCAAGGACTCGGTGGCTGCGCTCCTCCGGATGTCGCAGGCGTACGCGATCCTGGGAGGAGGTCTACGCGACGCTGGACAGCTGGGCCACCGGCACCTGTGGCTAGACCTGGCCACAGCGCTGCCGGAGAGAGACCGGAGGCTCCTCCTGGACGGACCAATTACGGAGGATTCGCTGTTCGGTCCGGAGCTCCGGAACGTCGTGGCCCGGCAGGAGGCAGCGCAGCAGGAGTCGGCGCAGCTCCGCCATCACCTGCATGGGCGTGAGGACGAGGCGCGACGGGGGTCCGGCGCTCGGAGACGGAGAGCCCGTTCGTCGGCCCCATCAGCTGGTGCGGGGGGGAAGCGTCACCAGAGCCAGCCGCCCCAGCAGCACCAGCAGCAACGGCAACAGCCGCGGCAGGCGACGAGCGAGCGTCGCCGGGTTCCGCAGCAGGAGCCGAGGAGCCAGCAGCGGAGCCAGCAGCCGCAGCGGAGCCAGCGGAGGAGGGACCCGCAGCGGCGAGGACGCAGGGGCGTCGAGGCTTCGTCTCGGGGGAGCCCTCCTCCCCCTTACTCTTTCAAAGGGCTTTATGTAAATAAAAACAAAAGAACGTATGACGTTTCTGTGGTTCGTTATGAGAGAGAGGTTGGTAGCGTGCATGTGTTTCCGCCTGTGAGTGTGACGTATTCACAGGCGTCATTAGAAACTTTCGCCGCTAATGCTAAGCTAACATGCTCCGCCGGTCATAGACGGCGTGATTTTCCTCTCATAACACAGTCCGAAGGAGGTTTTAAACCCCTTCGTCCGGGTCATACCGAGACTGCAATAACGGAGTCTGTCCACACGAATGAGGGGCAGACTCCAACCACATGTGTTTTGTTTACAGACGAGCAGAGGTCCGCGAGACCGGCTGAATCAGCTGTGTTTACTTCCGCGTCGACCAGCGCTCGTGCCCGACAGAGCGTGACAGCTGATGAGGTGAGTGGAACTTGTCCGGACATGTCTATGTTAACCGGAGGTTGTTCCTTCCCCCACAGCGCTGTCTACAAACACTGGCACCGTGGAGGACGTCACGTTTGGCGGCGGAGAAGCGCCATGGAACTGACGCAACCTGGTGTTTTTACGCGCGAGTTTTTTCGCCGTTCTGAGACCAGGCGAGGGCGAGGAACTTCCGTCCCGTCTGGTCGATCAACTGGAGAGGTGCGTGGCGGTCGGATCTCACGAGTGACGAACAGGTCGGGACCGCCAGCGGGGCTGGAGAATGTACGGGACCGGGTGAGTGATGCGGTGCCGACGCGCGCGCGACCTAACTCACTTCAGCTCCGGGTTAATTCTCCAGCGCTTTCCTCCACATCGCGGGTTTTGTCAGCTCCGGTGACACTAAGAAGTGCTCAGGGAGTTGGGAAGACTTCCGGGGGGGGAAGGAAACACGCACGACGCGCATCTGAGGTGTCTCACGCGCACTTGCGCGCTTCTCCCACAGAGCCGGCTTTTATGTATGAGAGTGGGGGTTCTAGTGAATCCAACTCGAGTACATGCTCTGTGGATTCAAGAGATAGAGACGCGGCTTGTGTGATGCCCTTTCGTCTACGGCCCGTCCATGGGGGGCGGGCCGGAGGACTACCCAAGGTTCGCCAGGGCTGCGGTTCTGACAGAACATTATTCGGCTTGGAGTCGCCTGGTTTTACTTCTAGGACCCACTTGGCTGGGGGGAGTAATCAGGCGGGGCTATGCGCTACAGTTTGCCCGTCAACCCCCGCGTTTTTCAGGGATTCTCTGGACGCGTATGGTGGAGCAGGAGAAACTATCCTGTCTGAGAAACGAGGTGTCTACTCTGCTGCAGAAGGAGGTCGTAGAACTGGTCCCTGCAGCCGAGATGATGTCAGGGTTTTACTCCCGGTACTTCCTCGTGGCGAAGAAGACCGGGGGTTGGAGGCCCATTCTGGACCTCAGCTATTTGAACAAGTTCATAGCTACCCGCCCGTTTCGCATGTTGACGGTCAAGAAACTGCTTTCAGGTGTATGTCCAGGAGATTGGATGACATCTATCGACCTGACCGACGCGTACTTTCACATACCGATAGTCAAGAGACATCGAAAGTACTTGCGTTTCGCCCTCGAGGGTCGGGTGTTTCAGTACACTCGACTTCCGTTCGGCTACTCTCTGGCACCCAGGACCTTCACCAAGTGTGTGGAAGCGGCAGTGGAGCCTTTGAGAGTGAGTGGGGTAAGGATCTTGACCTATCTGGACGACTGGTTGATCCTTGCCAGGTCAGAGGCAGAAAGTTACGCTCACACACAGAAGGTGTTGAGCCATATTGCCACCCTGGGGTTCACAGTGAACCTCAGCAAGAGCGCTCTGACTCCAGTTCAACAGTTAGTTTACCTGGGGGTACTGTTGAACTCGGAGGAAGGATACGCGCGCCTCCCGGACGTGCGTATCCAGCCCATTCTCCGACTGACAACACAGTTGCTGGAAGCTCGGTGTCACGTGACAACAGCAGGCACTGTTATGTCCCTCCTGGGGCTCATGGCGGCAGCCCACACGGTTGTTCGGCTGGGCTTGCTGCACATGAGGGAGCTTCAGAGATGGTTTGGTCGTCTCAAGCTAGACCTCAAGCGGGAAAGAGGTCGGAAAGTGCGCCTTCCCGCTCGGGTTTTGCAGGACATCCAGTTCTGGAACTCTCACGCCAACCTCAGGCGGAGAGTTCCATTGGGTTGCGTCCTTCGTTACACTCAAGTGTTCACAGACGCTTCCCTGACAGGTTGGGGAGGCACCTCGGGTCAGGCCTATGCCAGTGGGGTCTGGAGCAGTCCGGTGCTCAGACACATAAACTGGCTAGAGCTGAAGGCGATTCACAATGTCCTGCTTCACCTCTCTCCCCAACTGTCACAGTCCAACGTCCTAGTATTTTCAGACAGCTCCACCGCCGTGGCGTACGTAAATCGCCAAGGTGGAGTCAGATCCCCAGCCCTTCTGTGTGTGGCAAGGAAGATTTGGCTGTGGGCGGACTGTCACCTGCTTTCGCTCAGAGCCCAGCACGTCCCGGGCGAGCTGAATGCAGTAGCGGACAGACTGTCGAGGGGGGCCGTCCAGGACGAATGGGGTCTGTCCGAGGCAGTGGCAAGCGAGATCTGGTCTCGATTCGGTCACCCGGTTGCAGACCTCTTCGCCAGCAAGGAGAACTTCAAATGCCCTCTTTGGTTCTCCCTCAGGGCTTCGGACCGCCCCCCACTAGGCGTGGACGCTTTAGCCCATTCGAGGTGGCCGGTCGGTCTGCTGTTCGCCTTCCCTCCTCCGCGGCTCCTTCTCCCCCTGATTCGGAGGACGAGGCGGGGGGGGCTGAGGTTAATTCTAGTGGCACCAGACTCCCCGGGGGCGCTCTGGTTCCCAGAGCTGGTGCGCATGGCGGTCGGGGCCCCGTGGGCCATCCCTTGGGGCCCCGCTGCCCTGTGTCAGGCGGGGGGGACACTGACGGCGCCCCCGGTGCTGGGCCGGCCTCTCAAGGTGTGGCTCCTGCACGGGACGAGCTGATCGGGACCCTGGACCCGGACGTTCTCCACACGCTGGAGAACGCCCGGGCCCCTTCAACACGTAGGCTTTATGCCTCAAAGTGGGGGATATTCTCCCGCTGGTGTTCAGACAGGTCCTTGGACCCCAGCTCTTGTTTGGTCTCCGCTATCCTGTCTTTCCTGCAACATTTGCTGGATAACGGGCGGACTGTGGCGACACTGAGAGTGTTCGCATCAGCCATAGCGACGAGGCACGTCGGTTTTGAGGGTGCTTCGGTTCGCGCCCACCCTTTGGTGGCGCGTTTCCTGCGGGGTGCCTGCAGGCTTCGACCTCCTGCAAGGCCTTCCAGCCCTCAGTGGGATCTCCAGTTGGTACTGGACTTTCTCACAGGGCCGACCTTCGAGCCTCTTGACCAAGTCCCATTGGATATCTTGTCTTTCAAGGTATCGCTCCTTCTGGCACTAACAACCACGAAGAGAGCAAGTGAGCTTTGTGCCCTCTCCATTAGCCCTGAGTGTCTTTCCTTTGGCGTCGAGGAGTCTTCGGTGTCTTTGCGTCCTAACCCAGCGTTCCGCCCGAAGATTCTGAGTTCCTTGTTCCGGGCGACGACCTTCACGCTGCGGGCCTTTCACCCGCCGCCTCACTCGGACCCGGGTCAGGAGCGTCTCCACCTGTTGTGTCCAGTGAGGGCGTTGGCCTGTTACTTGCGGCGGGTGGCCGAGTTTAGGCGCTCTGATGCCCTTTTTGTCTGCCACGGTAGATGCCGGCGGGGAGAGGCGCTCTCCCCCCAGAGGTTCTCTCATTGGGTGAGATCGGCCATTATCCGTGCCTACCGAGCAGCGGGTGGATCCGCTCCTAGCGGTCTGAGGGCACATTCCACCCGTGGCGTGGCAGCCTCAGTGGCTCTTTTGCGGGGTGTGGCAGCAGAGGATATCTGCTCTGCTGCCTCTTGGGCGTCCACGTCTACCTTCGCTAAGGCCTATCTCCTCGACGTAACGGCGGGATCAGTAGCTCATACTGTCTTGAGCGCTGTTGTGCCCCCCTCAGGGCCCACGGCTCAAGTGGGTTTGGGCCCTGGGCCGGCGGGGCCCTAGTGATGCTGCTCCAGGAGCAAGCGTCCAGCTGGGGGTACATTTATCCCGTCAGGCTTCGCCTTTTGGGTAAACCCATAGCGAAGCCGTTGGAGGGCGGAGCACCAATGAAGCAGAACCCCTGAGTTATCTATTATAACCTCGGGTTCTGCGAGTTGGTGCGAAGCCCTCCAACCTCGTCGCCCAGCGGCCGCCCTTCTCGCTGAGTTTTCAGTTGGAGAAAGTGCGGCGGGTGCTGCCCGCCTTTATAGGAAGGTACTGCCCCCTGCTGGGTGGCGAGTTCATTAAGCTTTCTCAGAGACGAGGCGGTGCCTCGGGGTAAACCCATAGCGAAGCCGTTGGAGGGCTTCGCACCAACTCGCAGAACCCGAGGTTATAATAGATAACTCAGGGGTTATCGCACGTCTTTTTAACACACAACAACCTTCACACTAAGAGAAAAGAAGTTATCGCACGTCTTTTTAACACACAACAACCTTAACACTAAGAGAAAAGAAGTTAACACACATCTTTTTAACACAGAACAACCTTCACACACAGAGAAAAGAAGTTAACGCAAGTCTTTTTAACACAGAACAACCTTCACACACAGAGAAAAGAAGTTAACACACGTCTTTTTAACACACAACAACCTTCACACACAGAGAAAAGAAGTTATCGCACGTCTTTTTAACACACAACAACCTTCACACACAGAGAAAAGAAGTTAACACACGTCTTTTTAACACACAACAACCTTCACACACAGAGAAAAGAAGTTAACGCACGTCTTTTTAACACACAACAACCTTCACACACAGAGAAAAGAAGTTAACACACGTCTTTTTAACACACAACAACCTTCACACACAGAGAAAAGAAGTTATCGCACGTCTTTTTAACACACAACAATCTTCACACACAGAGAACAGAAGTTAACACACGTCTTTTTAACACACAACAATCTTCACACTAAGAGAAAAGAAGTTAACACACGTCTTTTTAACACACAACAATATTCACAAAAAGAGAAAAGAAGTTAACACACGTCTTTTTAACACACAACAACCTTCACACACAGAGAAAATAAGTTAACGCAAGTCTTTTTAACACACAACAACCTTCACACACAGAGAAAATAAGTTAACGCAAGTCTTTTTAACACACAACAACCTTCGCACACAGAGAAAAGAAGTTAACACACGTCTTTTTAACACACAACAACCTTCACACACAGAGAAAAGAAGTTATCGCACGTCTTTTTAACACACAACAACCTTCACACACAGAGAAAATAAGTTAACGCACGTCTTTTTAACACACAACAACCTTCACACACAGAGAAAATAAGTTAACACAAGTCTTTTTAACACACAACAACCTTCACACACAGAGAAAATAAGTTAACGCAAGTCTTTTTAACACACAACAACCTTCACACTGAGAGAAAAGAAGTTAACACACGTCTTTTTAACACACAACAACCTTCACACACAGAGAAAAGAAGTTAACACACGTCTTTTTAACACACAACAACCTTCACACACAGAGAAAAGAAGTTATCGCACGTCTTTTTAACACACAACAATCTTCACACACAGAGAACAGAAGTTAACACACGTCTTTTTAACACACAACAATCTTCACACTAAGAGAAAAGAAGTTAACACACGTCTTTTTAACACACAACAATATTCACAAAAAGAGAAAAGAAGTTAACACACGTCTTTTTAACACACAACAACCTTCACACACAGAGAAAATAAGTTAACGCAAGTCTTTTTAACACACAACAACCTTCACACACAGAGAAAATAAGTTAACGCAAGTCTTTTTAACACACAACAACCTTCACACACAGAGAAAAG
Source organism: Callionymus lyra (assembly GCF_982586985.1). Taxonomy (NCBI): domain Eukaryota; kingdom Metazoa; phylum Chordata; class Actinopteri; order Syngnathiformes; family Callionymidae; genus Callionymus; species Callionymus lyra. Next base: position 7,041,069 of record NC_141821.1, read on the forward strand.
AAGTTAACACACGTCTTTTTAACACACAACAACCTTCACACACAGAGAAAAGAAGTTATCGCACGTCTTTTTAACACACAACAACCTTCACACACAGAGAAAATAAGTTAACGCACGTCTTTTTAACACACAACAACCTTCACACACAGAGAAAATAAGTTAACGCAAGTCTTTTTAACACACAACAACCTTCACACTGAGAGAAAAGAAGTTAACACACGTCTTTTTAACACACAACAACCTTCACACACAGAGAAAATAAGTTAACGCACGTCTTTTTAACACACAACAACCTTCACACACAGAGAAAATAAGTTAACGCAAGTCTTTTTAACACACAACAACCTTCACACTGAGAGAAAAGAAGTTAACACACGTCTTTTTAACACACAACAACCTTCACACACAGAGAAAAGAAGTTATCGCACGTCTTTTTAACACACAACAACCTTCACACACAGAGAAAATAATTTATCGCACGTCTTTTTAACACACAACAACCTTCACACACAGAGAAAAGAAGTTAACACACGTCTTTTTAACACACAACAACCTTCACACACAGAGAAAAGAAGTTATCGCACTTCTTTTTAACACACAACAACCTTCACACACAGAGAAAAGAAGTTAACACACATCTTTTTAACACACAACAACCTTCACACACAGAGAAAAGAAGTTAGCGCACGTCTTTTTAACACACAACAATCTTCACACACAGAGAAAAGAAGTTAACACACGTCTTTTTAACACAAAACAATCTTCACACAGAGAAAAGAAGTTAACACACGTCTTTTTAACACACATCAACCTTCACACACAGAGAAAAGAAGTTAACACACGTCTTTTTAACACACAACAACCTTCACACACAGAGAAAAGAAGTTAACACACGTCTTTTTAACACACAACAACCTTCACACACAGAGAAAAGAAGTTAACACATGTCTTTTTAACGCACAACAACCTTCACACTAAGAGAAAAGAAGTTAACACTCGTCTTTTTAACACACAACAATATTCACAAAAAGAGAAAAGAAGTTAACACACGTTTTTTTAACACACAACAACCTTCACACACAGAGAAAAGAAATTTACACACGTCTTTTTAACACACAACAATCTTCACACTAAGAGAAAAGAAGTTAACACACGTCTTTTTAACACACAACAATCTTCACACTAAGAGAAAAGAAGTTAACACACGTCTTTTTAACACACAACAACCTTCACACTAAGAGAAAAGAAGTTAACACACGTCTTTTTAACACACAACAATCTTCACACAGAGAAAAGAAGTTAACACACGTCTTTTTAACACACAACAACCTTCACACTAAGAGAAAAGAAGTTAACACACGTCTTTTTAACACACAACAACTTTCACACTAAGAGAAAAGAAGTTAACACACGTCTTTTTAACACACAACAACCTTAACACACAGAGAAAAGAAGTTAACACACATCTTTTTAACACACAACAACCTTCACACTAAGAGAAAAGAAGTTAACACAGGTCTTTTTAACACACAACAACCTTCACACACAGAGAAAAGAAGTTAACACACGTCTTTTTAACACACAACAACCTTCACACTAAGAGAAAAGAAGTTAACACACGTCTTTTTAACACACAACAACCTTCACACTAAGAGAAAAGAAGTTAACACACGTCTTTTTAACACACAACAACCTTCACACACAGAGAAAAGAAGTTAACACACGTCTTTTTAACACACAACAACCTTCACACTAAGAGAAAAGAAGTTAACACACGTCTTTTTAACACACAACAACCTTCACACTAAGAGAAAAGAAGTTAACACACGTCTTTTTAACACACAACAACCTTCACACACAGAGGAAAGAAGTTAACACACGTCTTTTTAACACACAACAACCTTCACACACAGAAAAAAGAAGTTAACACACGTCTTTTTAACACACAACAACCTTCACACTAAGAGAAAAGAAGTTAACACACGTCTTTTTAACACACAACAACCTTCACACACAGAGAAAAGAAGTTAACACACGTCTTTTTAACACACAACAACCTTCACACACAGAGAAAAGAAGTTAACACACGTCTTTTTAACACACAACAACCTTCACACATAGAGAAAAGAAATTAACGCAAGTCTTTTTAACACACAACAACATTCACACTAAGAGAACAGAAGTTAACACACGTCTTTTTAACACACAACAACCTTCACACTAAGAGAAAAGAAGTTAACACACGTCTTTTTAACACACAACAACCTTCACACACAGAGAAAAGAAGTTAACACACGTCTTTCTAACACACAACAATCTTCACACACAGAGAAAAGAAGTTAACACACGTCTTTTTAACACACAACAACCTACACACACAGAGAAAAGAAGTTAACGCACGTCTTTTTAACACACAACAATCGTCACACACAGAGAAATTAAATTAACACACGTCTTTCTAACACACAACAATCTTCACACACAGAGAAAAGAAGTTAACACACGTCTTTTTAACACACAACAACCTTCACACACAGAGAAAAGAAGTTAACGCACGTCTTTTTAAGTAAGTAAGTAATATTTATTTATATAGCGCTTTTCGAGACCAGGGTCACAAAGCGCTTTAACAATCAAAACAATACTCAAAACAGAACATACTTCAAAGATCAAGATAATACTGAGAACAACACAGGAGTTCGAGAAATTCAAGGAAAAGCCTGAACAAATAGAAACGTCTTAAGATGTTTCTTAAAGGAGTCAGTAGATCCATCAAGCGCAAAGAGAGAGAAGATCGTTCCAAAGCTTAGGAGCAACAGCCTGAAAAGATTTCTCTCCTCTGGTCCTGAAGCGTGTTCAGGAACCATAAGTAGATTCTGATCCACAGACCTCAGAGCCCGAGCTGGGGTGTAAGGCTGGATCAGATCAGTGATGTAAGGAGGAGCCTGACCATGAATAGATCTGAAAGTAAGAACCAGAATTTTAAAGTTGATCCTGAAAGAAACTGGAAGCCAGTGAAGAGTTTTAAGGATCGGAGAAATGTGAGTTCTTCTACTAGAGCGGGTCAGAATTCTCGCTGCAGAGTTTTGAATCAACTGCAGACGAGACAGATCCTTCTTGTTAAGACATGAAAACAAACTGTTACAATAGTCCAGACGAGAAGAAACAAACGCATGGATTATAAGATCCAGATCATGTTGTGACAACATTTTCCTAAGTTTAGAGATTTTTCTCAGTTGAAGGAAACAGTTTCTGGTCAGTTTTCTTCAGTGTTGAACAAGAGACATGTCTTTATCAAATACAACACCCAGGTTTCTCAGGCTCAGTTTGACAGACTGACCTAAGTCACCCAAGTACTGACTCAACCCTGGAATCTTATCATCAGGAGCAATCACCAGAGTTTCAGTTTTGTCCACATTAAGCTGTAAAGTGTTTTCACTCATTGTTTGATTTCTAGCAAACAATTGACTAAGCTGTTCAGCCTCTGGGGCTCAGTTGGATCAAAAGAGCAGTAGAGCTGGATGTCATCAGCAAAAATGTGATAAGAAACATCTGGAAATCTCTGAATGATTTTACCGAGGGGAATCAAGTACAGCAAAAACAATAAAGGACCCAGAACAGAACCTTGAGGGACTCCACACAACAGATCTGCCGATTCAGACCTCATTTGATTGGCAGATACACTAAAACTGCGCCCAGAAAGGTAAGATGAGAACCATTCTAACACAGACCCAGACAGTCCCACTTCATCCCTCAGTCTTCTCAGCAGGATCTGGTGATCAACTGTGTCAAAGGCTGAGGACAGATCCAAGAGAACCAGAACAGTGAATTTACCCGAGTCAGCCGACATCATGATGTCACTGGACACCTTCAGTAAAGCTGTCTCCGTAGAGTGATGTTTACGGAAGCCAGACTGAAACTTCTCATGGATGTCGCTCTGATCCAGGAACAAAGACAGCTGCTCGGACACCACCTTCTCCAAGATCTTGGACAAGAAAGGGAGCTTAGAAATAGGCCTGAAATTACTGAGGTCAGTTGGGTCTAAGCCTGGTTTTTTGAGCAGAGGCTCCACAATGGCATGTTTAAATGCATTGGGAAAAACCCCTGTGGAAAGGGAGAGGTTCACCATATTGGTAACCCAGGGGCCAATTACATCAAATACTTTGATAAAAAGCCTACAAGGAAGGACGTCATCTGAGCAAGAGGAGGGTTTCTTCTTGTTCACTAGTGCCGAAATATCACCCAAAGATACAGCAGTGAAGGATGACCAAGAGGAGGAGATGGGCTCAGAGACAATAGGGGTTCCCAACAAAGGGGGAGAGATTTTCTCTTTGATCAATTTAATTTTGTCAATGAAAAATCTCAACAATGCATTGCTGTCAGCTTCACAGAAGACCGGCGTGATCTGAGGAGCAGGAGACACGAGAGAATTAATCGTGTCAAACAAAACTTTGGGGTTTTTCCTATTTGCTGCTACCAGTTTTCTGATGAAATCAGATCTAGCAGTTTCTACCATCTCATTGTAAGAAGTCAACAGATCCCTGAGGTGAAGTCTGTGCACCTCAAGTTTAGTAGACTTCCAGAGACGCTCAGTCTTTCGACAAAGTCTCTTCAGACTCAGGAGATCTTCATTTGTCCAAGGGCACCGTTTTTTATGAATTTTCAAGTTCGATTTAACAGGTGCCACTTGATCCAGTATTTCAACACAATGATCAGTGTAACAGTGAATCAAACTGTCCACATCTGGACAGTCATCAAAGGAAAGACGGTCAAACATAGCAGAAAAACTGTCTGCAGTATCGGCTGAGACGCACGTCTTTTTAACACACAACAACCTTCACACTAAGAGAAAAGAAGTTAACGCACGTCTTTTTAACACACAACAACCTTCACACTAAGAGAAAAGACGTCAACACTCGTCTTTTTAACACACAACAACCTTCACACACAGAGAAAAGAAGTTAACACACGTCTTTTTAACACACAACAATCTTCACACTAAGAGAAAAGAAGTTAACACACGTCTTTTTAACACACAACAATCTTCACACAGAGAAAAGAAGTTAACACACGTCTTTTTAACACACAACAACCTTCAAACACAGAGAAAATAAGTTAACGCACGTCTTTTTAACACACAACAACCTTCACACACAGAGAAAATAAGTTAACGCAAGTCTTTTTAACACACAACAACCTTCACACACAGAGAAAATAAGTTAACGCAAGTCTTTTTAACACACAACAACCTTCACACACAGAGAAAATAAGTTAACGCACGTCTTTTTAACACACAACAACCTTCACACTAAGAGAAAAGAAGTTAACACACGTCTTTTTAACACACAACAACCTTCACACTAAGAGAAAAGAAGTTAACGCACGTCTTTTTAACACACAACAATCGTCACACACAGAGAAATTAAATTAACGCACGTCTTTTTAACACACAACAACCTTCACACACAGAGAAAAGAAGTTAACGCACGTCTTTTTAACACACAACAACCTTCACACTAAGAGAAAAGACGTCAACACTCGTCTTTTTAACACACAACAACCTTCACACACAGAGAAAAGAAGTTAACGCACGTCTTTTTAACACACAACAATCTTCACACAGAGAAAATAAGTTAACGCACGTCTTTTTAACACACAACAACCTTCACACACAGAGAAAAGAAGTTAACACACGTCTTTTTAACACACAACAATCTTCACACAGAGAAAATAAGTTAACGCACGTCTTTTTAACACACAACAACCTTCACACACAGAGAAAAGAAGTTAACACACGTCTTTTTAACACATAACAATCTTCACACACAGAGAAAATAAGTTAACACACGTCTTTTTAACACACAACAATCTTCACACACAGAGAAAATAAGTTAACGCACGTCTTTTTAACACACAACAACCTTCACACACAGAGAACAGAAGTTAACACACGTCTTTTTAACACACAACAATCTTCACACTAAGAGAAAAGAAGTTAACACACGTCTTTTTAACACACAACAATCTTCACACAGAAAAAAGAAGTTAACACACGTCTTTTTAACACACAACAACCTTCACACACAGAGAAAATAAGTTAACGCAAGTCTTTTTAACACACAATAACCTTCACACACAGAGAAAATAAGTTAACGCAAGTCTTTTTAACACACAACCTTCACACACAGAGAAAATAAGTTAACGCACGTCTTTTTAACACACAACAACCTTCACACACAGAGAAAAGAAGTTAACGCAAGTCTTTTTAACACACAACAACCTTCACACACAGAGAAAAGAATTTATCGCACGTCTTTTTAACACACAACAACCTTCACACACAGAGAAAAGAATTTATCGCACGTCTTTTTAACACACAACAACCTTCACACACAGAGAAAAGAAGTTATCGCACGTCTTTTTAACACACAACAACCTTCACACACAGAGAAAAGAATTTATCGCACGTCTTTTTAACACACAACAACCTTCACACACAGAGAAAAGAAGTTAACGCACGTCTTTTTAACACACAACAACCTTCACACACAGAGAAAAGAAGTTATCGCACGTCTTTTTAACACACAACAACCTTCACACACAGAGAAAAGAAGTTAACGCACGTCTTTTTAACACACAACAACCTTCACACACAGAGAAAAGAAGTTAACGCAAGTCTTTTTAACACACAACAACCTTCACACACAGAGAAAAGAAGTTATCGCAAGTCTTTTTAACACACAACAACCTTCACACACAGAGAAAAGAAGTTATCGCAAGTCTTTTTAACACACAACAACCTTCACACACAGAGAAAAGAAGTTATCGCAAGTCTTTTTAACACACAACAACCTTCACACACAGAGAAAAGAAGTTAACGCACGTCTTTTTAACACACAACAACCTTCACACACAGAGAAAAGAAGTTAATGCACGTCTTTTTAACACACAACAACCTTCACACACAGAGAAAAGAAGTTATCGCACGTCTTTTTAACACACAACAACCTTCACACACAGAGAAAAGAAGTTAACACACGTCTTTTTAACACACAACAACCTTCACACACAGAGAAAAGAAGTTATCGCACGTCTTTTTAACACACAACAACCTTCACACACAGAGAAAAGAAGTTAACGCACGTCTTTTTAACACACAACAATCTTCACACACAGAGAAAAGAAGTTAACTCACGTCTTTTTAACACACAACAATCTTCACACAGAGAAAAGAAGTTAACAAACGTCTTTTTAACACACAACAACCTTCATACACAGAGAAAAGAAGTTAACACACGTCTTTTTAACACACAACAACCTTCACACACAGAGAAAAGAAGTTAACACACGTCTTTTTAACGCACAACAACCTTCACACTAAGAGAAAAGAAGTTAACACACGTCTTTTTAACACACAACAACCTTCACACACAGAGAAAAGAAGTTAACACATGTCTTTTTAACGCACAACAACCTTCACACTAAGAGAAAAGAAGTTAACACACGTCTTTTTAACACACAACAATATTCACAAAAAGAGAAAAGAAGTTAACACACGTCTTTTTAACACACAACAACCTTCACACACAGAGAAAATAAGTTAACGCACGTCTTTTTAACACACAACAACCTTCACACACAGAGAAAATAAGTTAACACACGTCTTTTTAACACACAACAACCTTCACACACAGAGAAAATAAGTTAACGCAAGTCTTTTTAACACACAACAACCTTCACACTGAGAGAAAAGAAGTTAACACACGTCTTTTTAACACACAACAACCTTCACACACAGAGAAAATAAGTTAACACACGTCTTTTTAACACACAACAACCTTCACACACAGAGAAAATAAGTTAACGCAAGTCTTTTTAACACACAACAACCTTCACACTAAGAGAAAAGAAGTTAACGCACGTCTTTTTAACACACAACAACCTTCACACACAGAGAAAATAAGTTAACGGAAGTCTTTTTAACACACAACAACCTTCACACTGAGAGAAAAGAAGTAATCTCACGTCTTTTTAACACACAACAATCTTCACACACAGAGAAAAGAAGTTATCGCACGTCTTTTTAACACACAACAACCTTCACACACAGAGAAAAGAATTTATCGCACGTCTTTTTAACACACAACAACCTTCACACACAGAGAAAAGAAGTTAACACACGTCTTTTTAACACACAACAACCATCACACACAGAGAAAAGAAGTTATCGCACGTCTTTTTAACACACAACAACCTTCACACACAGAGAAAAGAAGTTAACGCAAGTCTTTTTAACACACAACAACCTTCACACACAGAGAAAAGAAGTTATCGCACGTCTTTTTAACACACAACAACCTTCACACACAGAGAAAAGAAGTTAACACATGTCTTTTTAACACACAACAACCTTCACACACAGAGAAAAGAAGTTATCGCACGTCTTTTTAACACACAACAACCTTCACACACAGAGAAAAGAAGTTAACGCACGTCTTTTTAACACACAACAATCTTCACACACAGAGAAAAGAAGTTAACACACGTCTTTTTAACACAAAACAATCTTCACACAGAGAAAAGAAGTTAACACACGTCTTTTTAACACACATCAACCTTCACACACAGAGAAAAGAAGTTAACACACGTCTTTTTAACACACAACAACCTTCACACACAGAGAAAAGAAGTTAACACACAACAACCTTCACACACAGAGAAAAGAAGTTAACACATGTCTTTTTAACACACAACAACCTTCACACACAGAGAAAAGAAGTTAACACACGTCTTTTTAACACACAACAACCTTCACACTAAGAGAAAAGAAGTTAACACACGTCTTTTTAACACACAACAATATTCACAAAAAGAGAAAAGAAGTTAACACACGTCTTTTTAACACACAACAACCTTCACACGCAGAGAAAAGAAATTTACACACGTCTTTTTAACACACAACAATCTTCACACTAAGAGAAAAGAAGTTAACACACGTCTTTTTAACACACAACAATCTTCACACTAAGAGAAAAGAAGTTAAAACACGTCTTTTTAACACACAACAACCTTCACACACAGAGAAAAGAAGTTAACACACGTCTTTTTAACACACAACAATCTTCACACTAAGAGAAAAGAAGTTAACACACGTCTTTTTAACACACAACAACCTTCACACTAAGAGAAAAGAAGTTAACACACGTCTTTTTAACACACAACAACCTTCACACTAAGAGAAAAGAAGTTAACACACGTCTTTTTAACACACAACAACCTTCACACACAGAGAAAAGAAGTTAACACACGTCTTTTTAACACACAACAATCTTCACACTAAGAGAAAAGAAGTTAACACACGTCTTTTTAACACACAACAACCTTCACACTAAGAGAAAAGAAGTTAACACACGTCTTTTTAACACACAACAACCTTCACACTAAGAGAAAAGAAGTTAACACACGTCTTTTTAACACACAACAACCTTCACACACAGAGAAAAGAAGTTAACACACGTCTTTTTAACACACAACAACCTTCACACTAAGAGAAAAGAAGTTAACACACGTCTTTTTAACACACAACAACCTTCACACACAGAGAAAAGAAGTTAACGCACGTCTTTTTAACACACAACAATCTTCACACACAGAGAAAAGAAGTTAACACACGTCTTTTTAACACACAACAACCTTCACACACAGAGAACAGAAGTTAACGCACGTCTTTTTAACACACAACAATCTTCACACACAGAGAAAAGAAGTTAACACACGTCTTTTTAACACACAACAACCTACACACACAGAGAAAAGAAGTTAACACACGTCTTTTTAACACACAACAACCTTCACACTAAGAGAAAAGAAGTTAACACACGTCTTTTTAACACACAACAACCTTCACACACAGAGAAAAGAATTTAACGCACGTCTTTTTAACAAACAACAACCTTCACACACAGAGAAAAGAAGTTAACACACGTCTTTTAAACACACAACAACCTTCACACTAAGAGAACAGAAGTTAACACACGTCTTTTTAACACACAACAACCTTCACACACAGAGAGAAGAAGTTAACACACGTCTCTTTAACACACAACAAACTTCACACACAGGGAGAAGAAGTTAACACACGTCTTTTTAACACACAACAACCTTCACACTAAGAGAAAAGAAGTTAACACACGTGTTTTTAACACACAACAACCTTCACACTAAGAGAAAAGAAGTTAACACACGTCTTTTTAACACACAACAACCTTCACACACAGAGAAAAGAAGTTAACGCACGTCTTTTTAACACACAACAACCTTCACACGCAGAGAAAAGAAGTTAACACACGTCTTTTTAACACACAACAACCTTCACACACAGAGAAAAGAAGTTAACGCACGTCTTTTTAACACACAACAACCTTCACACACAGAGAACAGAAGTTAACACACGTCTTTTTAACACACAACAACCTTCACACACAGAGAAAAGAAGTTAACACACGTCTTTTTAACACACAACAACCTTCACACACAGAGAAAAGAAGTTAATACACGTCTTTTTAACACACAACAACCTTCACACACAGAGAAAATAAGTTAACGCACGTCTTTTTAACCCACAACAACCTTCACACTAAGAGAAAAGAAGTTAACACACGTCTTTTTAACACACAACAACCTTCACACTAAGAGAAAAGAAGTTAACACACGTCTTTTTAACACACAACAACCTTCACACACAGAGAAAAGAAGTTAACACACGTCTTTTTAACACACAACTACCTTCACACTAAGAGAAAAGAAGTTAACACACGTCTTTTTAACACACAACAACCTTCACACTAAGAGAAAAGAAGTTAACGCACGTCTTTTTAACACACAACAATCTTCACACACAGAAAAGAAGTTAACACACGTCTTTTTAACACACAACAACCTTCACACTGAGAGAAAAGAAGTTAACACACTTCTTTTTAAAACACAACAATCTTCACACACAGAGAAAAGAAGTTAACACACGTCTTTTTAACACACAACAACCTTCACACTGAGAGAAAAGAAGTTAACACACTTCTTTTTATCACCCAACAATCTTCACACATAGAGAAAAGAAGTTAACACACGTCTTTTTAACACACAACAACCTTCACACTGAGAGAAAAGAAGTTAACACACGTCTTTTTAACACACAACAACCTTCACACTGAGAGAAAAGAAGTTAACACACGTCTTTTTATCACACAACAATCTTCACACACAGAGAAAAGAAGTTAACACACGTCTTTTTATCACACAACAATCTTCACACACAGAGAAAACAAGTTAATACACGTCTTTTTAACACACAACAACCTTCACACTGAGAGAAAAGAAGTTAACACACTTCTTTTTAACACACAACAACCTTCACACACAGAGAAAAGAAGTTAACACACGTCTTTTTAACACACAACAACCTTCACATTAAGAGAAAAGAAGTTAACACACGTCTTTTTAACACACAACAACCTTCACACTAAGAGAAAAGAAGTTAACACACGTCTTTTTAACACACAACAACCTTCACACACAGAGAACAGAAGTTAACGCACGTCTTTTTAACACACAACAACCTTCACACACAGAGAAAAGAAGTTAATACACGTCTTTTTAACACACAACAACCTTCACACACAGAGAAAAGAAGTTAACACACGTCTTTTTAACACACAACAACCTTCACACTAAGAGAAAAGAAGTTAACGCACGTCTTTTTAACACACAAAAACCTTCACACACAGAGAAAAGAAGTTAACACACGTCTTTTTAACACACAACAACCTTCACACACAGAGAAAAGAAGTTAACACACGTCTTTTTAACACACAACAACATTCACACACAGAGAAAAGAAGTTAACACAGGTCTTTTTAACACACAACAACCTTCACACACAGAGAACAGAAGTTAACACACGTCTTTTTAACACACAACAACCTTCACACACAGAGAAAAGAAGTTAACACACGTCTTTTTAACACACAACAACCTTCACACACAGAGAAAAGAAGTTAACACACGTCTTTTTAACACACAACAACATTCACACACAGAGAAAAGAAGTTAACACAGGTCTTTTTAACACACAACAACCTTCACACACAGAGAAAAGAAGTTAATACACGTCTTTTTAACACACAACAACCTTCACACACAGAGAACAGAAGTTAACACACGTCTTTTTAACACACAACAACCTTCACACACAGAGAAAAGAAGTTAATACACGTCTTTTTAACACACAACAACCTTCACACACAGAGAAAAGAAGTTAATACACGTCTTTTTAACACACAACAACCTTCACACACAGAGAACAGAAGTTAACACACGTCTTTTTAACACACAACAACCTTCACACACAGAGAAAAGAAGTTAATACACGTCTTTTTAACACACAACAACCTTCACACACAGAGAAAAGAAGTTAACGCACGTCTTTTTAACACACAACAACCTTCACACACAGAGAAAAGAAGTTAACGCACGTCTTTTTAACACACAACAACCTTCACACACAGAGAAAAGAAGTTAACGCACGTCTTTTTAACACACAACAACCTTCACACACAGAGAAAAGAAGTTAACGCACGTCTTTTTAACACACAACAACCTTCACACACAGAGAAAAGAAGTTAACGCACGTCTTTTTAACACACAACAACCTTCACACACAGAGAAAAGAAGTTAACACACGTCTTTTTAACACACAACAACCTTCACACACAGAGAAAAGAAGTTAACACAGGTCTTTTTAACACACAACAACCTTCACACACAGAGAAAAGAAGTTAACACACGTCTTTTTAACACACAACAACCTTCACACACAGAGAAAAGAAGTTAACACAGGTCTTTTTAACACACAACAACCTTCACACACAGAGAAAAGAAGTTAACGCACGTCTTTTTAACACACAACAACCTTCACACACAGAGAAAAGAAGTTAACGCACGTCTTTTTAACACACAACAACCTTCACACACAGAGAAAAGAAGTTAACGCACGTCTTTTTAACACACAACAACCTTCACACACAGAGAAAAGAAGTTAACACACGTCTTTTTAACACACAACAACCTTCACACACAGAGAAAAGAAGTTAACACAGGTCTTTTTAACACACAACAACCTTCACACACAGAGAAAAGAAGTTAACACACGTCTTTTTAACACACAACAACCTTCACACACAGAAAAGAAGTTAATACACGTCTTTTTAACACACAACAACCTTCACACACAGAGAAAAGAAGTTAATACACGTCTTTTTAACACACAACAACCTTCACACACAGAGAAAAGAAGTTAACACACGTCTTTTTAACACACAACAACCTTCACACACAGAGAACAGAAGTTAACACACGTCTTTTTAACACACAACAACCTTCACACACAGAGAAAAGAAGTTAACACACGTCTTTTTAACACACAACAACCTTCACACTAAGAGAACAGAAGTTAACACAAGTCTTTTTAACACACAACAACCTTCACACATAGAGAAAAGAAATTAACGCAAGTCTTTTTAACACACAACAACATTCACACTAAGAGAACAGAAGTTAACACACGTCTTTTTAACACACAACAACCTTCACACTAAGAGAAAAGAAGTTAACACACGTCTTTTTAACACACAACAACCTTCACACACAGAGAAAATAAGTTAACACACGTCTTTTTAACACACAACAACCTTCACACATAGAGAAAAGAAGTTAACACACGTCTTTTTAACACACAACAACCTTCACACTAAGAGAAAAGAAGTTAACACACGTCTTTTTAACACACAACAACCTTCACACACAGAGAGAAGAAGTTAACACACGTCTTTTTAACACACAACAACCTTCACACTAAGAGAAAAGAAGTTAACGCACGTCTTTTTAACACACAACAACCTTCACACACAGAGAAAAGAAGTTAACGCACGTCTTTTTAACACACAACAACCTTCACACACAGAAAAGAAGTTAACACACGTCTTTTTAACACACAACAACCTTCACACACAGAGAAAAGAAGTTAACGCACGTCTTTTTAACACACAACAACCTTCACACTAAGAGAAAAGAAGTTAACGCACGTCTTTTTAACACACAACAACCTTCACACACAGAGAACAGAAGTTAACACACGTCTTTTTAACACACAACAACCTTCACACACAGAGAAAAGAAGTTAACGCACGTCTTTTTAACACACAACAACCTTCACACACAGAGAACAGAAGTTAACACACGTCTTTTTAACACACAACAACCTTCACACACAGAGAAAAGAAGTTAACACACGTCTTTTTAACACACAACAACCTTCACACACAGAGAACAGAAGTTAACACACGTCTTTTTAACACACAACAACCTTCACACACAGAGAAAAGAAGTTAACGCACGTCTTTTTAACACACAACAACCTTCACACACAGAGAACAGAAGTTAACACACGTCTTTTTAACACACAACAACCTTCACACACAGAGAAAAGAAGTTAACACACGTCTTTTTAACACACAACAACCTTCACACTAAGAGAAAAGAAGTTAACGCACGTCTTTTTAACACACAACAATCTTCACACACAGAAAAGAAGTTAACACACGTCTTTTTAACACACAACAACCTTCACACTAAGAGAAAAGAAGTTAACACACGTGTTTTTAACACACAACAACCTTCACACTAAGAGAAAAGAAGTTAACGCACGTCTTTTTAACACACAACAACCTTCACACACAGAGAAAAGAAGTTAACGCACGTCTTTTTAACACACAACAACCTTCACACACAGAGAAAAGAAGTTAACACACGTCTTTTTAACACACAACAACCTTCACACTAAGAGAAAAGAAGTTAACACACGTCTTTTTAACACACAACAACCTTCACACTAAGAGAAAAGAAGTTAACACACGTCTTTTTAACACACAACAACCTTCACACTAAGAGAAAAGAAGTTAACACACGTCTTTTTAACACACAACAACCTTCACACTAAGAGAAAAGAAGTTAACACACGTCTTTTTAACACCCAACCACCTTCACACTAAGAGAAAAGAAGTTAACACACGTCTTTTTAACACACAACAACCTTCACACTAAGAGAAAAGAAGTTAACGCACGTCTTTTTAACACACAACAATCTTCACACACAGAAAAGAAGTTAACACACGTCTTTTTAACACACAACAACCTTCACACTGAGAGAAAATAAGTTAAAACACTTATTTTTAACACACAACAACCTTCACACTAAGAGAAAAGAAGTTAACGCACGTCTTTTTAACACACAACAATCTTCACACACAGAGAAAAGAAGTTAACACACGTCTTTTTAACACACAACAACCTTCACACTGAGAGAAAAGAAGTTAACACACGTCTTTTTAACACACAACAACCTTCACACTGAGAGAAAAGAAGTTAACACACTTCTTTTTATCACACAACAATCTTCACACACAGAGAAAAGAAGTTAACACACGTCTTTTTAACACACAACAACCTTCACACTGAGAGAAAAGAAGTTAACACACGTCTTTTTAACACACAACAACCTTCACACTGAGAGAAAAGAAGTTAACACACGTCTTTTTATCACACAACAATCTTCACACACAGAGAAAAGAAGTTAACACACGTCTTTTTAACACACAACAACCTTCACACTGAGAGAAAAGAAGTTAACACACGTCTTTTTAACACACAACAACCTTCACACACAGAGAAAATAAGTTAACACACGTCTTTTTAACACACAACAATCTTCACACAGAGAAAAGAAGTTAACACACGTCTTTTTAACACACAACAACCTTCACACACAGAGAAAATAAGTTAACACACGTCTTTTTAACACACAACAATCTTCACACAGAGAAAAGAAGTTAACACACGTCTTTTTAACACACAACAACCTTCACACTGAGAGAAAAGAAGTTAACACACGTCTTTTTATCACACAACAACCTTCACACACAGAGAAAATAAGTTAACACACGTCTTTTTAACACACAACAACCTTCACACTAAGAGAAAAGAAGTTAACGCACGTCTTTTTAACACACAACAACCTTCACACACAGAGAAAAGAAGTTAACGCACGTCTTTTTAACACACAACAACCTTCACACACAGAGAAAAGAAGTTAACGCACGTCTTTTTAACACACAACAACCTTCACACACAGAGAAAAGAAGTTAACGCACGTCTTTTTAACACACAACAACCTTCACACACAGAGAACAGAAGTTAACACACGTCTTTTTAACACACAACAACCTTCACACACAGAGAAAAGAAGTTAACGCACGTCTTTTTAACACACAACAACTTTCACACACAGAGAAAAGAAGTTAACACACATCTTTTTAACACACAACAACCTTCACACACAGAGAAAAGAAGTTAACACACGTCTTTTTAACACACAACAACCTTCACACACAGAGAAAAGAAGTTAACACACGTCTTTTTAACACACAACAACCTTCACACACAAAGAAAAGAAGTTAACACACGTCTTTTTAACACACAACAACCTTCACACACAGAGAAAAGAAGTTAACACACGTCTTTTTAACACACAACAACCTTCACACACAGAGAAAAGAAGTTAACACACGTCTTTTTAACACACAACAACCTTCACACACAGAGAAAAGAAGTTAACGCACGTCTTTTTAACACACAACAACCTTCACACACAGAGAAAAGAAGTTAATACACGTCTTTTTAACACACAACAACCTTCACACACAGAGAAAAGAAGTTAATACACGTCTTTTTAACACACAACAACCTTCACACACAGAGAACAGAAGTTAACACACGTCTTTTTAACACACAACAACCTTCACACACAGAGAAAAGAAGTTAATACACGTCTTTTTAACACACAACAACCTTCACACACAGAGAAAAGAAGTTAATACACGTCTTTTTAACACACAACAACCTTCACACACAGAGAACAGAAGTTAACACACGTCTTTTTAACACACAACAACCTTCACACACAGAGAAAAGAAGTTAATACACGTCTTTTTAACACACAACAACCTTCACACACAGAGAAAAGAAGTTAACGCACGTCTTTTTAACACACAACAACCTTCACACACAGAGAAAAGAAGTTAACGCACGTCTTTTTAACACACAACAACCTTCACACACAGAGAAAAGAAGTTAACGCACGTCTTTTTAACACACAACAACCTTCACACACAGAGAAAAGAAGTTAACGCACGTCTTTTTAACACACAACAACCTTCACACACAGAGAAAAGAAGTTAACGCACGTCTTTTTAACACACAACAACCTTCACACACAGAGAAAAGAAGTTAACACACGTCTTTTTAACACACAACAACCTTCACACACAGAGAAAAGAAGTTAACACAGGTCTTTTTAACACACAACAACCTTCACACACAGAGAAAAGAAGTTAACACACGTCTTTTTAACACACAACAACCTTCACACACAGAGAAAAGAAGTTAACACAGGTCTTTTTAACACACAACAACCTTCACACACAGAGAAAAGAAGTTAACGCACGTCTTTTTAACACACAACAACCTTCACACACAGAGAAAAGAAGTTAACGCACGTCTTTTTAACACACAACAACCTTCACACACAGAGAAAAGAAGTTAACGCACGTCTTTTTAACACACAACAACCTTCACACACAGAGAAAAGAAGTTAACACACGTCTTTTTAACACACAACAACCTTCACACACAGAGAAAAGAAGTTAACACAGGTCTTTTTAACACACAACAACCTTCACACACAGAGAAAAGAAGTTAACACACGTCTTTTTAACACACAACAACCTTCACACACAGAAAATAAGTTAATACACGTCTTTTTAACACACAACAACCTTCACACACAGAGAAAAGAAGTTAATACACGTCTTTTTAACACACAACAACCTTCACACACAGAGAAAAGAAGTTAACACACGTCTTTTTAACACACAACAACCTTCACACACAGAGAACAGAAGTTAACACACGTCTTTTTAACACACAACAACCTTCACACACAGAGAAAAGAAGTTAACACACGTCTTTTTAACACACAACAACCTTCACACTAAGAGAACAGAAGTTAACACAAGTCTTTTTAACACACAACAACCTTCACACATAGAGAAAAGAAATTAACGCAAGTCTTTTTAACACACAACAACATTCACACTAAGAGAACAGAAGTTAACACACGTCTTTTTAACACACAACAACCTTCACACTAAGAGAAAAGAAGTTAACACACGTCTTTTTAACACACAACAACCTTCACACACAGAGAAAATAAGTTAACACACGTCTTTTTAACACACAACAACCTTCACACATAGAGAAAAGAAGTTAACACACGTCTTTTTAACACACAACAACCTTCACACTAAGAGAAAAGAAGTTAACACACGTCTTTTTAACACACAACAACCTTCACACACAGAGAGAAGAAGTTAACACACGTCTTTTTAACACACAACAACCTTCACACTAAGAGAAAAGAAGTTAACGCACGTCTTTTTAACACACAACAACCTTCACACACAGAGAAAAGAAGTTAACGCACGTCTTTTTAACACACAACAACCTTCACACACAGAGAAAAGAAGTTAACACACGTCTTTTTAACACACAACAACCTTCACACACAGAGAAAAGAAGTTAACGCACGTCTTTTTAACACACAACAACCTTCACACTAAGAGAAAAGAAGTTAACGCACGTCTTTTTAACACACAACAACCTTCACACACAGAGAACAGAAGTTAACACACGTCTTTTTAACACACAACAACCTTCACACACAGAGAAAAGAAGTTAACGCACGTCTTTTTAACACACAACAACCTTCACACACAGAGAACAGAAGTTAACACACGTCTTTTTAACACACAACAACCTTCACACACAGAGAAAAGAAGTTAACACACGTCTTTTTAACACACAACAACCTTCACACACAGAGAACAGAAGTTAACACACGTCTTTTTAACACACAACAACCTACACACACAGAAAAGAAGTTAACGCACGTCTTTTTAACACACAACAACCTTCACACACAGAGAACAGAAGTTAACACACGTCTTTTTAACACACAACAACCTTCACACACAGAGAAAAGAAGTTAACACACGTCTTTTTAACACACAACAACCTTCACACTAAGAGAAAAGAAGTTAACGCACGTCTTTTTAACACACAACAATCTTCACACACAGAAAAGAAGTTAACACACGTCTTTTTAACACACAACAACCTTCACACTAAGAGAAAAGAAGTTAACACACGTGTTTTTAACACACAACAACCTTCACACTAAGAGAAAAGAAGTTAACGCACGTCTTTTTAACACACAACAACCTTCACACACAGAGAAAAGAAGTTAACGCACGTCTTTTTAACACACAACAACCTTCACACACAGAGAAAAGAAGTTAACACACGTCTTTTTAACACACAACAACCTTCACACTAAGAGAAAAGAAGTTAACACACGTCTTTTTAACACACAACAACCTTCACACTAAGAGAAAAGAAGTTAACACACGTCTTTTTAACACACAACAACCTTCACACTAAGAGAAAAGAAGTTAACACACGTCTTTTTAACACACAACAACCTTCACACTAAGAGAAAAGAAGTTAACACACGTCTTTTTAACACACAACAACCTTCACACTAAGAGAAAAGAAGTTAACGCACGTCTTTTTAACACACAACAATCTTCACACACAGAAAAGAAGTTAACACACGTCTTTTTAACACACAACAACCTTCACACTAAGAGAAAAGAAGTTAACACACGTCTTTTTAACACACAACAACCTTCACACTAAGAGAAAAGAAGTTAACACACGTCTTTTTAACACACAACAACCTTCACACTAAGAGAAAAGAAGTTAACACACGTCTTTTTAACACCCAACCACCTTCACACTAAGAGAAAAGAAGTTAACGCACGTCTTTTTAACACACAACAATCTTCACACACAGAAAAGAAGTTAACACACGTCTTTTTAACACACAACAACCTTCACACTGAGAGAAAATAAGTTAAAACACTTATTTTTAACACACAACAACCTTCACACTAAGAGAAAAGAAGTTAACGCACGTCTTTTTAACACACAACAATCTTCACACACAGAGAAAAGAAGTTAACACACGTCTTTTTAACACACAACAACCTTCACACTGAGAGAAAAGAAGTTAACACACGTCTTTTTAACACACAACAACCTTCACACTGAGAGAAAAGAAGTTAACACACTTCTTTTTATCACACAACAATCTTCACACACAGAGAAAAGAAGTTAACACACGTCTTTTTAACACACAACAACCTTCACACTGAGAGAAAAGAAGTTAACACACGTCTTTTTAACACACAACAACCTTCACACTGAGAGAAAAGAAGTTAACACACGTCTTTTTATCACACAACAATCTTCACACACAGAGAAAAGAAGTTAACACACGTCTTTTTAACACACAACAACCTTCACACTGAGAGAAAAGAAGTTAACACACGTCTTTTTAACACACAACAACCTTCACACTGAGAGAAAAGAAGTTAACACACGTCTTTTTATCACACAACAACCTTCACACACAGAGAAAATAAGTTAACACACGTCTTTTTAACACACAACAACCTTCACACTGAGAGAAAAGAAGTTAACACACGTCTTTTTAACACACAACAACCTTCACACTGAGAGAAAAGAAGTTAACACACGTCTTTTTATCACACAAAAACCTTCACACACAGAGAAAAGAAGTTAACACACGTCTTTTTAACACACAACAACCTTCACACTAAGAGAAAAGAAGTTAACGCACGTCTTTTTAACACACAACAACCTTCACACACAGAGAAAAGAAGTTAACGCACGTCTTTTTAACACACAACAACCTTCACACACAGAGAAAAGAAGTTAACGCACGTCTTTTTAACACACAACAACCTTCACACACAGAGAAAAGAAGTTAACGCACGTCTTTTTAACACACAACAACCTTCACACACAGAGAAAAGAAGTTAACGCACGTCTTTTTAACACACAACAACCTTCACACACAGAGAAAAGAAGTTAACGCACGTCTTTTTAACACACAACAACCTTCACACACAGAGAACAGAAGTTAACACACGTCTTTTTAACACACAACAACCTTCACACACAGAGAAAAGAAGTTAACGCACGTCTTTTTAACACACAACAACTTTCACACACAGAGAAAAGAAGTTAACACACATCTTTTTAACACACAACAACCTTCACACACAGAGAAAAGAAGTTAACACACGTCTTTTTAACACACAACAACCTTCACACACAGAGAAAAGAAGTTAACACACGTCTTTTTAACACACAACAACCTTCACACACAGAGAAAAGAAGTTAACACACGTCTTTTTAACACACAACAACCTTCACACACAGAGAAAAGAAGTTAACACACGTCTTTTTAACACACAACAACCTTCACACACAGAGAAAAGAAGTTAACGCACGTCTTTTTAACACACAACAACCTTCACACACAGAGAACAGAAGTTAACGCACGTCTTTTTAACACACAACAACCTTCACACACAGAGAAAAGAAGTTAATACACGTCTTTTTAACACACAACAACCTTCACACACAGAGAAAATAAGTTAACACACGTCTTTTTAACACACAACAACCTTCACACACAGAGAAAAGAAGTTAACACACGTCTTTTTAACACACAACAATCTTCACACTAAGAGAAAAGAAGTTAACACACGTCTTTTTAACACACAACAACCTTCACACTAAGAGAAAAGAAGTTAACACACGTCTTTTTACCACACAATAACCTTCACATTAAGAGAAAAGAAGTTAACACACGTCTTTTTAACACACAACAACCTTCACACACAGAGAAAAGAAGTTAACACACGTCTTTTTAACACACAACAACCTTCACATTAAGAGAAAAGAAGTTAACACACGTCTTTTTAACACACAACAACCTTCACACACAGAGAAAAGAAGTTAACACACGTCTTTTTAACACACAACAACCTTCACATTAAGAGAAAAGAAGTTAACACACGTCTTTTTAACACACAACAACCTTCACATTAAGAGAAAAGAAGTTAACACACGTCTTTTTAACACACAACAACCTTCACATTAAGAGAAAAGAAGTTAACACACGTCTTTTTAACACACAACAACCTTCACACACAGAGAAAAGAAGTTAACACACGTCTTTTTAACACACAACAACCTTCACATTAAGAGAAAAGAAGTTAACACACGTCTTTTTAACACACAACAACCTTCACACACAGAGAAAAGAAGTTAACACACGTCTTTTTAACACACAACAAACTTCACACACAGAGAAAAGAAGTTAACACACGTCTTTTTAACACACAACAACCTTCACACAAAGAGAAAAGAAGTTAACACACGTCTTTTTAACACACAACAACCTTCACACAAAGAGAAAAGAAGTAAACACACGTCTTTTTAACACACAACAACCTTCACACACAGAGAAAAGAAGTTAACACACGTCTTTTTAACACACAACGACCTTCACACACAGAGAAAAGAAGTTAACACACGTCTTTTTAACGCACAACAACCTTCACACACAGAGAAAAGAAGTTAACACACATCTTTTTAACACACAACAACCTTCACACACAGAGAAAAGAAGTTAACGCACGTCTTTTTAACACACAACAACCTTCACACTGAGAGAAAAGAAGTTAACACACTTCTTTTTATCACACAACAATCTTCACACACAGAGAAAAGAAGTTAACACACGTCTTTTTAACACACAACAACCTTCACACTAAGAGAAAAGAAGTTAACACACGTCTTTTTAACACACAACAACCTTCACACTAAGAGAAAAGAAGTTAACACACGTCTTTTTAACACACAACCACCTTCACACTAAGAGAAAAGAAGTTAACGCACGTCTTTTTAACACACAACAACCTTCACACACAGAGAAAAGAAGTTAACGCACGTCTTTTTAACACACAACAACCTTCACACACAGAGAAAAGAAGTTAACGCACGTCTTTTTAACACACAACAATCTTCACACACAGAAAAGAAGTTAACACACGTCTTTTTAACACACAACAACCTTCACACTAAGAGAAAAGAAGTTAACACACGTGTTTTTAACACACAACAACCTTCACACTAAGAGAAAAGAAGTTAACGCACGTCTTTTTAACACACAACAACCTTCACACACAGAGAAAAGAAGTTAACACACGTCTTTTTAACACACAACAACCTTCACACACAGAGAAAAGAAGTTAACACACGTGTTTTTAACACACAACAACCTTCACACACAGAGAAAAGAAGTTAACACACGTCTTTTTAACACACAACAACCTTCACACACAGAGAAAAGAAGTTAACGCACGTCTTTTTAACACACAACAACCTTCACACACAGAGAAAAGAAGTTAACGCACGTCTTTTTAACACACAACAACCTTCACACACAGAGAACAGAAGTTAACGCACGTCTTTTTAACACACAACAACCTTCACACACAAAGAAAAGAAGTTAACACACGTCTTTTTAACACACAACAACCTTCACACTAAGAGAAAAGAAGTTAACACACGTCTTTTTAACACACAACAACCTTCACACTAAGAGAAAAGAAGTTAACACACGTCTTTTTAACACACAACCACCTTCACACTAAGAGAAAAGAAGTTAACACACGTCTTTTTAACACACAACAACATTCACACTAAGAGAAAAGAAGTTAACGCACGTCTTTTTAACACACAACAATCTTCACACACAGAAAAGAAGTTAACACACGTCTTTTTAACACACAACAATCTTCACACACAGAAAAGAAGTTAACACACGTCTTTTTAACACACAACAACCTTCACACTGAGAGAAAATAAGTTAAAACACTTCTTTTTAACACACAACAACCTTCACACTAAGAGAAAAGAAGTTAACGCACGTCTTTTTAACACACAACAATCTTCACACACAGAGAAAAGAAGTTAACACACGTCTTTTTAACACACAACAACCTTCACACTGAGAGAAAAGAAGTTAACACACGTCTTTTTAACACACAACAACCTTCACACTGAGAGAAAAGAAGTTAACACACTTCTTTTTATCACACAACAATCTTCACACACAGAGAAAAGAAGTTAACACACTTCTTTTTAAAACACAACAACCTTCACACACAGAGAAATGAAGTTAACACACGTCTTTTTAACACACAACAACCTTCACACTGAGAGAAAAGAAGTTAACACACTTCTTTTTATCACACAACAATCTTCACACACAGAGAAAAGAAGTTAACACACGTCTTTTTAACACACAACAACCTTCACACTGAGAGAAAAGAAGTTAACACACGTCTTTTTAACACACAACAACCTTCACACTGAGAGAAAAGAAGTTAACACACGTCTTTTTATCACACAACAATCTTCACACACAGAGAAAAGAAGTTAACACACGTCTTTTTAACACACAACAACCTTCACACTGAGAGAAAAGAAGTTAACACACTTCTTTTTAACACACAACAACCTTCACACACAGAGAAAAGAAGTTAACACACTTCTTTTTAACACACAACAACCTTCACACTAAGAGAAAAGAAGTTAACGCATGTTTTTTTAACACACAACAACCTTTACATTAAGAGAAAAGAAGTTAACACACTTCTTTTTAACACACAACAACCTTCACATTAAGAGAAAAGAAGTTAACACACTTCTTTTTAACACACAACAACCTTCACACTAAGAGAAAAGAAGTTAACACACGTCTTTTCAACACACAACAACCTTCACATTAAGAGAAAAGAAGTTAACACACTTCTTTTTAACACACAACAACCTTCACACACAGAGAAAATAAGTTAACACACGTCTTTTTAACACACAACAACCTTCACACTAAGAGAAAAGAAGTTAACGCACGTCTTTTTAACACACAACAACCTTCACACACAGAGAAAAGAAGTTAACGCACGTCTTTTTAACACACAACAACCTTCACACACAGAGAAAAGAAGTTAACGCACGTCTTTTTAACACACAACAACCTTCACACACAGAGAAAAGAAGTTAACGCACGTCTTTTTAACACACAACAACCTTCACACACAGAGAACAGAAGTTAACACACGTCTTTTTAACACACAACAACCTTCACACACAGAGAAAAGAAGTTAACGCACGTCTTTTTAACACACAACAATCTTCACACACAGAAAAGAAGTTAACACACGTCTTTTTAACACACAACAACCTTCACACTAAGAGAAAAGAAGTTAACACACGTGTTTTTAACACACAACAACCTTCACACTAAGAGAAAAGAAGTTAACGCACGTCTTTTTAACACACAACAACCTTCACACACAGAGAAAAGAAGTTAACACACGTCTTTTTAACACACAACAACCTTCACACACAGAGAAAAGAAGTTAACACACGTGTTTTTAACACACAACAACCTTCACACACAGAGAAAAGAAGTTAACACACGTCTTTTTAACACACAACAACCTTCACACACAGAGAAAAGAAGTTAACGCACGTCTTTTTAACACACAACAACCTTCACACACAGAGAAAAGAAGTTAACGCACGTCTTTTTAACACACAACAACCTTCACACACAGAGAACAGAAGTTAACGCACGTCTTTTTAACACACAACAACCTTCACACACAAAGAAAAGAAGTTAACACACGTCTTTTTAACACACAACAACCTTCACACTAAGAGAAAAGAAGTTAACACACGTCTTTTTAACACACAACAACCTTCACACTAAGAGAAAAGAAGTTAACACACGTCTTTTTAACACACAACCACCTTCACACTAAGAGAAAAGAAGTTAACACACGTCTTTTTAACACACAACAACATTCACACTAAGAGAAAAGAAGTTAACGCACGTCTTTTTAACACACAACAATCTTCACACACAGAAAAGAAGTTAACACACGTCTTTTTAACACACAACAATCTTCACACACAGAAAAGAAGTTAACACACGTCTTTTTAACACACAACAACCTTCACACTGAGAGAAAATAAGTTAAAACACTTCTTTTTAACACACAACAACCTTCACACTAAGAGAAAAGAAGTTAACGCACGTCTTTTTAACACACAACAATCTTCACACACAGAGAAAAGAAGTTAACACACGTCTTTTTAACACACAACAACCTTCACACTGAGAGAAAAGAAGTTAACACACGTCTTTTTAACACACAACAACCTTCACACTGAGAGAAAAGAAGTTAACACACTTCTTTTTATCACACAACAATCTTCACACACAGAGAAAAGAAGTTAACACACTTCTTTTTAAAACACAACAACCTTCACACACGGAGAAATGAAGTTAACACACGTCTTTTTAACACACAACAACCTTCACACTGAGAGAAAAGAAGTTAACACACTTCTTTTTATCACACAACAATCTTCACACACAGAGAAAAGAAGTTAACACACGTCTTTTTAACACACAACAACCTTCACACTGAGAGAAAAGAAGTTAACACACGTCTTTTTAACACACAACAACCTTCACACTGAGAGAAAAGAAGTTAACACACGTCTTTTTATCACACAACAATCTTCACACACAGAGAAAAGAAGTTAACACACGTCTTTTTAACACACAACAACCTTCACACTGAGAGAAAAGAAGTTAACACACTTCTTTTTAACACACAACAACCTTCACACACAGAGAAAAGAAGTTAACACACTTCTTTTTAACACACAACAACCTTCACACTAAGAGAAAAGAAGTTAACGCATGTTTTTTTAACACACAACAACCTTTACATTAAGAGAAAAGAAGTTAACACACTTCTTTTTAACACACAACAACCTTCACATTAAGAGAAAAGAAGTTAACACACTTCTTTTTAACACACAACAACCTTCACACTAAGAGAAAAGAAGTTAACACACGTCTTTTCAACACACAACAACCTTCACATTAAGAGAAAAGAAGTTAACACACTTCTTTTTAACACACAACAACCTTCACACACAGAGAAAATAAGTTAACACACGTCTTTTTAACACACAACAACCTTCACACTAAGAGAAAAGAAGTTAACGCACGTCTTTTTAACACACAACAACCTTCACACACAGAGAAAAGAAGTTAACGCACGTCTTTTTAACACACAACAACCTTCACACACAGAGAAAAGAAGTTAACGCACGTCTTTTTAACACACAACAACCTTCACACACAGAGAAAAGAAGTTAACGCACGTCTTTTTAACACACAACAACCTTCACACACAGAGAACAGAAGTTAACACACGTCTTTTTAACACACAACAACCTTCACACACAGAGAAAAGAAGTTAACGCACGTCTTTCTAACACACAACAACTTTCACACACAGAGAAAAGAAGTTAACACACGTCTTTTTAACACACAACAACCTTCACACACAGAGAAAAGAAGTTAACGCACGTCTTTTTAACACACAACAACCTTCACACACAGAGAAAAGAAGTTAACGCACGTCTTTTTAACACACAACAACCTTCACACACAGAGAACAGAAGTTAACACACTTCTTTTTAACACACAACAACCTTCACACACAGAGAAAAGAAGTTAACACACGTCTTTTTAACACACAACAACCTTCACACACAGAGAAAAGAAGTTAACACACGTCTTTTTAACACACAACAACCTTCACACACAGAGAAAAGAAGTTAACACACGTCTTTTTAACACACAACAACCTTCACACACAGAGAAAAGAAGTTAACACACGTCTTTTTAACACACAACAACCTTCACACACAGAGAAAAGAAGTTAACACACGTCTTTTTAACACACAACAACCTTCACACACAGAGAAAAGAAGTTAACGCACGTCTTTTTAACACACAACAACCTTCACACACAGAGAACAGAAGTTAACACACGTCTTTTTAACACACAACAACCTTCACACACAGAGAAAAGAAGTTAATACACGTCTTTTTAACACACAACAACCTTCACACACAGAGAAAATAAGTTAACACACGTCTTTTTAACACACAACAACCTTCACACTAAGAGAAAAGAAGTTAACACACGTCTTTTTAACACACAACAACCTTCACACACAGAGAAAAGAAGTTAACGCACGTCTTTTTAACACACAACAACCTTCACACACAGAGAAAAGAAGTTAACACACGTCTTTTTAACACACAACAACCTTCAAACACAGAGAAAAGAAGTTAACACACGTCTTTTTAACACACAACAACCTTCACACACAGAGAACAGAAGTTAACACACGTCTTTTTAACACACAACAACCTTCACACACAGAGAACAGAAGTTAACACACGTCTTTTTAACACACAACAACCTTCACACACAGAGAAAAGAAGTTAACACACGTCTTTTTAACACACAACAACCTTCAAACACAGAGAAAATAAGTTAACACACGTCTTTTTAACACACAACAACCTTCACACACAGAGAAAAGAAGTTAACACACGTCTTTTTAACACACAACAATCTTCACACTAAGAGAAAAGAAGTTAACACACGTCTTTTTAACACACAACAACCTTCACACTAAGAGAAAAGAAGTTAACACACGTCTTTTTAACACACAATAACCTTCACATTAAGAGAAAAGAAGTTAACACACGTCTTTTTAACACACAACAACCTTCACACACAGAGAAAAGAAGTTAACACACGTCTTTTTAACACACAACAACCTTCACATTAAGAGAAAAGAAGTTAACACACGTCTTTTTAACACACAACAACCTTCACACACAGAGAAAAGAAGTTAACACACGTCTTTTTAACACACAACAACCTTCACATTAAGAGAAAAGAAGTTAACACACGTCTTTTTAACACACAACAATCTTCACATTAAGAGAAAAGAAGTTAACACACGTCTTTTTAACACACAACAACCTTCACATTAAGAGAAAAGAAGTTAACACACGTCTTTTTAACACACAACAACCTTCACATTAAGAGAAAAGAAGTTAACACACGTCTTTTTAACACACAACAACCTTCACATTAAGAGAAAAGAAGTTAACACACGTCTTTTTAACACACAACAACCTTCACATTAAGAGAAAATAAGTTAACACACGTCTTTTTAACACACAACAACCTTCACATTAAGAGAAAAGAAGTTAACACACGTCTTTTTAACACACAACAACCTTCACACACAGAGAAAAGAAGTTAACACACGTCTTTTTAACACACAACAACCTTCACATTAAGAGAAAAGAAGTTAACACACGTCTTTTTAACACACAACAACCTTCACACACAGAGAAAACAAGTTAACACACGTCTTTTTAACACACAACAAACTTCACACACAGAGAAAAGAAGTTAACACACGTCTTTTTAACACACAACAACCTTCATACAAAGAGAAAAGAAGTTAACACACGTCTTTTTAACACACAACAACCTTCACACAAAGAGAAAAGAAGTAAACACACGTCTTTTTAACACACAACAACCTTCACACACAGAGAAAAGAAGTTAACACACGTCTTTTTAACACACAACAACCTTCACACACAGAGAAAAGAAGTTAACACACGTCTTTTTAACACACAACGACCTTCACACACAGAGAAAAGAAGTTAACACACGTCTTTTTAACGCACAACAACCTTCACACACAGAGAAAATAAGTTAACACACATCTTTTTAACACACAACAACCTTCACACACAGAGAAAAGAAGTTAACGCACGTCTTTTTAACACACAACAACCTTCACACTGAGAGAAAAGAAGTTAACACACTTCTTTTTATCACACAACAATCTTCACACACAGAGAAAAGAAGTTAACACACGTCTTTTTAACACACAACAAACTTCACACACAGAGAAAAGAAGTTAACACACGTCTTTTTAACACACAACAACCTTCATACAAAGAGAAAAGAAGTTAACACACGTCTTTTTAACACACAACAACCTTCACACAAAGAGAAAAGAAGTAAACACACGTCTTTTTAACACACAACAACCTTCACACACAGAGAAAAGAAGTTAACACACGTCTTTTTAACACACAACAACCTTCACACACAGAGAAAAGAAGTTAACACACGTCTTTTTAACACACAACGACCTTCACACACAGAGAAAAGAAGTTAACACACGTCTTTTTAACACACAACAACCTTCACACACAGAGAAAAGAAGTTAACGCACGTCTTTTTAACACACAACAACCTTCACACTGAGAGAAAAGAAGTTAACACACTTCTTTTTATCACACAACAATCTTCACACACAGAGAAAAGAAGTTAACACACGTCTTTTTAACACACAACAACCTTCACACTGAGAGAAAAGAAGTTAACACACGTCTTTTTAACACACAACAATCTTCACACACAGAGAAAAGAAGTTAACACACGTCTTTTTAACACACAACAACCTTCACACTGAGAGAAAAGAAGTTAACACACTTCTTTTTAACACACAACAACCTTCACACTGAGAGAAAAGAAGTTAACACACTTCTTTTTAACACACAACAACCTTCACATTAAGAGAAAAGAAGTTAACACACGTCTTTTTAACACACAACAACCTTCACACTGAGAGAAAAGAAGTTAACACACTTCTTTTTAACACACAACAACCTTCACACACAGAGAAAAGAAGTTAACACACGTCTTTTTAACACACAACAACCTTCACATTAAGAGAAAAGAAGTTAACACACTTCTTTTTAACACACAACAACCTTCACACACAGAGAAAATAAGTTAACACACGTCTTTTTAACACACAACAACCTTCACACTAAGAGAAAAGAAGTTAACGCATGTTTTTTTAACACACAACAACCTTCACACTAAGAGAAAAGAAGTTAACGCACGTCTTTTTAACACACAACAACCTTCACACACAGAGAAAAGAAGTTAACGCACGTCTTTTTAACACACAACAACCTTCACACACAGAGAAAAGAAGTTAACACACATCTTTTTAACACACAACAACCTTCACACAGCGAGAAAAGAAGTTAACACACGTCTTTTTAACACACAACAACCTTCACACACGGAGAAAAGAAGTTAACACACGTCTTTTTAACACACAACAACCTTCACACAGAGAACAGAAGTTAACACACGTCTATTTAACACACAACAACCTTCACACTAAGAGAAAAGAAGTTAACACACGTCTTTTTAACACACAACAACCTTCACACAGAGAGAAAAGAAGTTAACGCACGTCTTTTTAACACACAACAACCTTCACACACAGAGAAAAGAAGTTAACACACGTCTTTTTAACACACAACAACCTTCACACACAGAGAAAAGAAGTTAACACACGTCTTTTTAACACACAACAACCTTCACACACAGAGAAAAGAAGTTAACGCACGTCTTTTTAACACACAACAACCTTCACACAGCGAGAAAAGAAGTTAACACACGTCTTTTTAACACACAACAACCTTCACACACAGAGAAAATAAGTTAACAGACGTCTTTTTAACACACAACAACCTTCACACACAGAGAAAAGAAGTTAACACACGTCTTTTTAACACACAACAACCTTCACATTAAGAGAAAAGAAGTTAACACACGTCTTTTTAACACACAACAACCTTCACACAAAGAGAACAGAAGTTAACACACATCTTTTTAACACACAACAACCTTCACATTAAGAGAAAAGAAGTTAACGCACGTCTTTTTAACACACAACAACCTTCACACACAGAGAAAACAAGTTAACACACGTTTTTTTTAACACACAACAACCTTCACATTAAGAGAAAATAAGTTAACACACGTCTTTTTAACACACAACAACCTTCACATTAAGAGAAAATAAGTTAACACACGTCTTTTTAACACACAACAACCTTCACATTAAGAGAAAATAAGTTAACACACGTCTTTTTAACACACAACAACCTTCACACACAGAGAAGAAGTTAACACACGTCTTTTTAACACACAACAACCTTCACATTAAGAGAAAAGAAGTTAACGCACGTCTTTTTAACACACAACAACCTTCACACACAGAGAAGAAGTTAACACACGTCTTTTTAACACACAACAACCTTCACATTAAGAGAAAAGAAGTTAACGCACGTCTTTTTAACACACAACAACCTTCACACACAGAGAAAACAAGTTAACACACGTTTTTTTTAACACACAACAACCTTCACATTAAGAGAAAATAAGTTAACACACGTCTTTTTAACACACAACAACCTTCACACACAGAGAAAAGAAGTTAACACAAGTCTTTTAAATACGCAACATTTGTGTGTGTTGTTACGTCAGTTTGTGTTGAATAAAAAAGATGAATCAACAGATAAATCAATAAAATAAAAAAAAGATGAATCAACAGATTAATCAATAAAGTAAAAAAAAAGATGAATCAACAGATTAATCAATAAAGTAAAAAAAGATGAATCAACAGATAAATCAATAAAGTTAAAAAAAAAGATGAATCAACAGATAAATCAATAAAGTAAAAAAAAGATGAATCAACAGATAAATCAATAAAGTAAAAAAAGATGAATCAACAGATTAATCAATAAAGTAAAAAAAAGATGAATCAACAGATTGATCAATAAAGTAAAAAAAAAGATGAATCAACAGATTAATCAATAAAGTAAAAAAAGATGAATCAACAGATTAATCAATAAAGTAAAAAAAATAGATGAATCAACAGATAAATCAATAAAGTAAAAAAAAAGATGAATCAACAGATAAATCAATAAAGTAAAAAAAAACATGAATCAACAGATAAATCAATAAAGTAAAAAAAAGATGAATCAACAGATAAATCAATAAAGTAAAAAAAACATGAATCAACAGATAAATCAATAAAGTAAAAAAAGATGAATCAACAGATTAATCAATAAAGTAAAAAAAACATGAATCAACAGATAAATCAATAAAGTAAAAAAAGATGAATCAACAGATTAATCAATAAAGTAAAAAAGAAGATTAATCAACAGATGAATCAATAAAGTAAAAAAAGATGAATCAACAGATGAATCAATAAAGTAAAAAAAGATGAATCAACAGATGAATCAATAAAGTAAAAAAAGATGAATCAACAGATGAATCAATAAAGTAAAAAAAGATGAATCAACAGATGAATCAATAAAGTAAAAAAAGATAAATCAACAGATAAATCAACAAAGTAAAAAAAAAGATGAATCAACAGATAAATCAATAAAGTAAAAAAAGATGAATCAACAGATTAATCAATAAAGTAAAAAAAAAGATGAATCAACAGATTAATCAATAAAGTAAAAAAGAAGATGAATCAACAGATGAATCAATAAAGTAAAAAAAGATAAATCAACAGATAAATCAACAAAGTAAAAAAAAAGATGAATCAACAGATGAATCAATAAAGTAAAAAAAAAGATGAATCAACAGATGAATCAATAAAGTAAAAAAGAAGATGAATCAACAGATAAATCAACAAAGTAAAAAAAAAGATGAATCAACAGATGAATCAATAAAGTAAAAAAAGATAAATCAACAGATAAATCAACAAAGTAAAAAAAAAGATGAATCAACAGATGAATCAATAAAGTAAAAAAGAAGATGAATCAACAGATAAATCAACAAAGTAAAAAAAAAGATGAATCAACAGATTAATCAATAAAGTAAAAAAGAAGATGAATCAACAGATAAATCAACAAAGTAAAAAAAAAGATGAATCAACAGATGAATCAATAAAGTAAAAAAAGATAAATCAACAGATAAATCAACAAAGTAAAAAAAAAGATGAATCAACAGATAAATCAATGAAGTAAAAAAAGATGAATCAACAGATAAATCAATAAAGTAAAAAAAAAGATGAATCAACAGATGAATCAATAAAGTAAAAAAAGATGAATCAACAGATAAATCAATAAAGTAAAAAAAAAGATGAATCAACAGATTAATCAATAAAGTAAAAAAAAAGATGAATCAACAGATGAATCAATAAAGTAAAAAAAGATGAATCAACAGATAAATCAATGAAGTAAAAAAAGATGAATCAACAGATAAATCAATAAAGTAAAAAAGATGAATCAACAGATAAATCAACAAAGTAAAAAAGATGAATCAACAGATAAATCAATAAAGTAAAAAAGATGAATCAACAGATAAATCAATAAAGTAAAAAAGATGAATCAACAGATAAATCAATGAAGTAAAAAAAGATGAATCAACAGATAAATCAATAAAGTAAAAAAGATGAATCAACAGATAAATCAATAAAGTAAAAAAGATGAATCAACAGATAAATCAATAAAGTAAAAAAGATGAATCAACAGATAAATCAATAAAGTAAAAAAAAGATGAATCAACAGATAAATCAATAAAGTTAAAAAAAAGATGAATCAACAGATTAATCAATAAAGTTAAAAAAAAAGATGAATCAACAGATAAATCAATAAAGTAAAAAAAGATGAATCAACAGATAAATCAATAAAGTTTAAAAAAAAGATGAATCAACAGATGAATCAATAAAGTTTAAAAAAAAGATGAATCAACAGATAAATCAATAAAGTAAAAAAAGATGAATCAACAAATAAATCAATAAAGTAAAAAAAGATGAATCAACAGATTAATCAATAAAGTAAAAAAAGATGAATCAACAGATAAATCAATAAAGTTAAAAAAAAAGATGAATCAACAGATAAATCAATAAAGTAAAAAAAGATGAATCAACAGATAAATCAATAAAGTTAAAAAAAAAGATGAATCAACAGATAAATCAATAAAGTTAAAAAAAAAGATGAATCAACAGATGAATCAATAAAGTTTAAAAAAAAGATGAATCAACAGATAAATCAATAAAGTAAAAAAAGATGAATCAACAGATAAATCAATAAAGTAAAAAAAGATGAATCAACAGATAAATCAATAAAGTAAAAAAGATGAATCAACAGATAAATCAATAAAGTATAAAAGATGAATCAACAGATAAATCAATAAAGTAAAAAAAAAGATGAATCAACAGATTAATCAATAAAGTAAAAAAAAAGATGAATCAACAGATTAATCAATAAAGTAAAAAAAAAGATGAATCAACAGATTAATCAATAAAGTAAAAAAAAAGATGAATCAACAGATAAATCAATAAAGTAAAAAAAAAGATGAATCAACAGATTAATCAATAAAGTAAAAAAAAAGATGAATCAACAGATTAATCAATAAAGTAAAAAAAGATGAATCAACAGATAAATCAATAAAGTAAAAAAAGATGAATCAACAGATGAATCAATAAAGTTAAAAAAAAAGATGAATCAACAGATTAATCAATAAAGTAAAAAAAGATGAATCAACAGATAAATCAATAAAGTTTAAAAAAAAGATGAATCAACAGATTAATCAATAAAGTAAAAAAAGATGAATCAACAGATAAATCAATAAAGTAAAAAAAAGATGAATCAACAGATAAATCAATAAAGTTTAAAAAAAAGATGAATCAACAGATAAATCAATAAAGTAAAAAAAATAGATGAATCAACAGATAAATCAATAAAGTAAAAAAAAAGATGAATCAACAGATAAATCAATAAAGTAAAAAAAAACATGAATCAACAGATAAATCAATAAAGTAAAAAAAAGATGAATCAACAGATAAATCAATAAAGTAAAAAAAACATGAATCAACAGATAAATCAATAAAGTAAAAAAAGATGAATCAACAGATTAATCAATAAAGTAAAAAAAACATGAATCAACAGATAAATCAATAAAGTAAAAAAAGATGAATCAACAGATTAATCAATAAAGTAAAAAAGAAGATTAATCAACAGATGAATCAATAAAGTAAAAAAAGATGAATCAACAGATGAATCAATAAAGTAAAAAAAGATGAATCAACAGATGAATCAATAAAGTAAAAAAAGATGAATCAACAGATGAATCAATAAAGTAAAAAAAGATGAATCAACAGATGAATCAATAAAGTAAAAAAAGATAAATCAACAGATAAATCAACAAAGTAAAAAAAAAGATGAATCAACAGATAAATCAATAAAGTAAAAAAAGATGAATCAACAGATTAATCAATAAAGTAAAAAAAAAGATGAATCAACAGATAAATCAATAAAGTAAAAAAAAAGATGAATCAACAGATGAATCAATAAAGTAAAAAAAGATGAATCAAGAGATAAATCAATAAAGTAAAAAAAAAGATGAATCAACAGATTAATCAATAAAGTAAAAAAAAAGATGAATCAACAGATGAATCAATAAAGTAAAAAAAGATGAATCAACAGATAAATCAATGAAGTAAAAAAAGATGAATCAACAGATAAATCAATAAAGTAAAAAAGATGAATCAACAGATAAATCAACAAAGTAAAAAAGATGAATCAACAGATAAATCAATAAAGTAAAAAAGATGAATCAACAGATAAATCAACAAAGTAAAAAAAAAGATGAATCAACAGATAAATCAATGAAGTAAAAAAAGATGAATCAACAGATAAATCAATAAAGTAAAAAAGATGAATCAACAGATAAATCAATAAAGTAAAAAAGATGAATCAACAGATAAATCAATAAAGTAAAAAAGATGAATCAACAGATAAATCAATAAAGTAAAAAAAAGATGAATCAACAGATAAATCAATAAAGTTAAAAAAAAGATGAATCAACATATTAATCAATAAAGTTAAAAAAAAAGATGAATCAACAGATAAATCAATAAAGTAAAAAAAGATGAATCAACAGATAAATCAATAAAGTTAAAAAAAAAGATGAATCAACAGATGAATCAATAAAGTTTAAAAAAAAGATGAATCAACAGATAAATCAATAAAGTAAAAAAAGATGAATCAACAGATAAATCAATAAAGTAAAAAAAGATGAATCAACAGATTAATCAATAAAGTAAAAAAAGATGAATCAACAGATAAATCAATAAAGTTAAAAAAAAAGATGAATCAACAGATAAATCAATAAAGTAAAAAAAGATGAATCAACAGATAAATCAATAAAGTTAAAAAAAAAGATGAATCAACAGATGAATCAATAAAGTTTAAAAAAAAGATGAATCAACAGATAAATCAATAAAGTAAAAAAAGATGAATCAACAGATAAATCAATAAAGTAAAAAAAGATGAATCAACAGATAAATCAATAAAGTAAAAAAGATGAATCAACAGATAAATCAATAAAGTAAAAAAGATGAATCAACAGATAAATCAATAAAGTATAAAAGATGAATCAACAGATAAATCAATAAAGTAAAAAAAAAGATGAATCAACAGATTAATCAATAAAGTAAAAAAAAAGATGAATCAACAGATTAATCAATAAAGTAAAAAAAAAGATGAATCAACAGATTAATCAATAAAGTAAAAAAAAAGATGAATCAACAGATGAATCAATAAAGTAAAAAAAAAGATGAATCAACAGATTAATCAATAAAGTAAAAAAAAAGATGAATCAACAGATGAATCAATAAAGTAAAAAAAGATGAATCAACAGATAAATCAATAAAGTAAAAAAAGATGAATCAACAGATGAATCAATAAAGTTAAAAAAAAAGATGAATCAACAGATTAATCAATAAAGTAAAAAAAGATGAATCAACAGATAAATCAATAAAGTTTAAAAAAAAGATGAATCAACAGATTAATCAATAAAGTAAAAAAAGATGAATCAACAGATAAATCAATAAAGTTTAAAAAAAAGATGAATCAACAGATAAATCAATAAAGTAAAAAAAAGATGAATCAACAGATAAATCAATAAAGTTTAAAAAAAAGATGAATCAACAGATAAATCAATAAAGTAAAAAAAAGATGAATCAACAGATAAATCAATAAAGTTAAAAAAAAAGATGAATCAACAGATAAATCAATAAAGTAAAAAAAGATGAATCAACAGATAAATCAATAAAGTAAAAAAAGATGAATCAACAGATTAATCAATAAAGTAAAAAAAAGATGAATCAACAGATTGATCAATAAAGTAAAAAAAAAGATGAATCAACAGATTAATCAATAAAGTAAAAAAAGATGAATCAACAGATTAATCAATAAAGTAAAAAAAATAGATGAATCAACAGATAAATCAATAAAGTAAAAAAAAAGATGAATCAACAGATAAATCAATAAAGTAAAAAAAAACATGAATCAACAGATAAATCAATAAAGTAAAAAAAAGATGAATCAACAGATAAATCAATAAAGTAAAAAAAACATGAATCAACAGATAAATCAATAAAGTAAAAAAAGATGAATCAACAGATGAATCAATAAAGTAAAAAAAAAGATGAATCAACAGATGAATCAATAAAGTAAAAAAAGATGAATCAACAGATTAATCAATAAAGTTAAAAAAAAGATGAATCAACAGATAAATCAATAAAGTAAAAAAGAAGATGAATCAACAGATGAATCAATAAAGTAAAAAAAGATGAATCAACAGATAAATCAATAAAGTAAAAAAGAAGATGAATCAACAGATGAATCAATAAAGTAAAAAAAGATGAATCAACAGATGAATCAATAAAGTAAAAAAAGATGAATCAACAGATTAATCAATAAAGTAAAAAAAAAGATGAATCAACAGATTAATCAATAAAGTAAAAAAAAAAGATGAATCAACAGATAAATCAATAAAGTAAAAAAAGATGAATCAACAGATTAATCAATAAAGTAAAAAAAAAGATGAATCAACAGATTAATCAATAAAGTAAAAAAGAAGATGAATCAACAGATGAATCAATAAAGTAAAAAAAGATGAATCAACAGATAAATCAATGAAGTAAAAAAAGATGAATCAACAGATAAATCAATAAAGTAAAAAAGATGAATCAACAGATAAATCAATGAAGTAAAAAAGATGAATCAACAGATAAATCAATAAAGTAAAAAAGATGAATCAACAGATAAATCAACAAAGTAAAAAAGATGAATCAACAGATAAATCAATAAAGTAAAAAAGATGAATCAACAGATAAATCAACAAAGTAAAAAAAAAGATGAATCAACAGATAAATCAATGAAGTAAAAAAAGATGAATCAACAGATAAATCAATAAAGTAAAAAAGATGAATCAACAGATAAATCAATAAAGTAAAAAAGATGAATCAACAGATAAATCAATAAAGTAAAAAAGATGAATCAACAGATAAATCAATAAAATAAAAAAAAGATGAATCAACAGATTAATCAATAAAGTAAAAAAAAAGATGAATCAACAGATTAATCAATAAAGTAAAAAAAGATGAATCAACAGATAAATCAATAAAGTTAAAAAAAAAGATGAATCAACAGATAAATCAATAAAGTAAAAAAAAGATGAATCAACAGATGAATCAATAAAGTTTAAAAAAAGATGAATCAACAGATAAATCAATAAAGTAAAAAAAGATGAATCAACAGATAAATCAATAAAGTAAAAAAAGATGAATCAACAGATAAATCAATAAAGTAAAAAAGATGAATCAACAGATAAATCAATAAAGTAAAAAAGATGAA
The DNA here is from genome assembly GCF_982586985.1 of Callionymus lyra. Taxonomy (NCBI): domain Eukaryota; kingdom Metazoa; phylum Chordata; class Actinopteri; order Syngnathiformes; family Callionymidae; genus Callionymus; species Callionymus lyra. The sequence continues at coordinate 7,080,742 of NC_141821.1, forward strand.
TCAACAGATAAATCAATAAAGTATAAAAGATGAATCAACAGATAAATCAATAAAGTAAAAAAGATGAATCAACAGATAAATCAATAAAGTAAAAAAGATGAATCAACAGATAAATCAATAAAGTAAAAAAAGATGAATCAACAGATAAATCAATAAAGTAAAAAAGATGAATCAACAGATAAATCAATAAAGTAAAAAAGATGAATCAACAGATAAATCAATAAAGTAAAAAAAGATGAATCAACAGATAAATCAATAAAGTAAAAAAGATGAATCAACAGATAAATCAATAAAGTAAAAAAGATGAATCAACAGATAAATCAATAAAGTAAAAAAAAAGATGAATCAACAGATTAATCAATAAAGTATAAAAGATGAATCAACAGATAAATCAATAAAGTAAAAAAAAAGATGAATCAACAGATTAATCAATAAAGTAAAAAAAAAGATGAATCAACAGATGAATCAATAAAGTAAAAAAAGATGAATCAACAGATAAATCAATAAAGTAAAAAAAGATGAATCAACAGATGAATCAATAAAGTTAAAAAAAAAGATGAATCAACAGATTAATCAATAAAGTTAAAAAAGATGAATCAACAGATAAATCAATAAAGTTTAAAAAAAAGATGAATCAACAGATTAATCAATAAAGTAAAAAAAAGATGAATCAACAGATAAATCAATAAAGTAAAAAAAAGATGAATCAACAGATAAATCAATAAAGTAAAAAAAAAAGATGAATCAACAGATAAATCAATAAAGTAAAAAAAAGATGAATCAACAGATAAATCAATAAAGTTAAAAAAAAAGATGAATCAACAGATAAATCAATAAAGTAAAAAAAGATGAATCAACAGATGAATCAATAAAGTTTTAAAAAAAAGATGAATCAACAGATAAATCAATAAAGTAAAAAAAGATGAATCAACAGATAAATCAATAAAGTAAAAAAGATGAATCAACAGATTAATCAATAAAGTAAAAAAAGATGAATCAACAGATAAATCAATAAAGTAAAAAAAGATGAATCAACAGATTAATCAATAAAGTAAAAAAAACATGAATCAACAGATAAATCAATAAAGTAAAAAAAGATGAATCAACAGATGAATCAATAAAGTAAAAAAAGATGAATCAACAGATAAATCAATAAAGTAAAAAAAGATGAATCAACAGATAAATCAATAAAGTAAAAAAAAAGATGAATCAACAGATAAATCAATAAAGTAAAAAAAAAGATGAATCAACAGATAAATCAATAAAGTAAAAAAAAAGATGAATCAACAGATAAATCAATAAAGTACAAAAAAAAGATGAATCAACAGATAAATCAATAAAGTAAAAAAAAAGATGAATCAACAGATAAATCAATAAAGTAAAAAAAAAGATGAATCAACAGATAAATCAATAAAGTAAAAAAAAAGATGAATCAACAGATAAATCAATAAAGTACAAAAAAACATGAATCAACAGATAAATCAATAAAGTTAAAAAAACATGAATCAACAGATAAATCAATAAAGTAAAAAAAAAGATGAATCAACAGATAAATCAATAAAGTAAAAAAAAGATGAATCAACGGATGAATCAATAAAGTAAAAAAAGATGAATCAACAGATAAATCAATAAAGTAAAAAAAGATGAATCAACAGATAAATCAATAAAGTAAAAAAAAAGATGAATCAACAGATGAATCAATAAAGTAAAAAAAAAGATGAATCAACAGATTAATCAATAAAGTAAAAAAAGATGAATCAACAGATTAATCAATAAAGTAAAAAAAGATGAATCAACAGATAAATCAATGAAGTAAAAAAAGATGAATCAACACATAAATCAATTAAGTATAAAAAAGATGAATCAACAGATAAATCAATAAAGTAAAAAAAAAGATGAATCAACAGATAAATCAATAAAGTAAAAAAAAAAGATGAATCAACAGATAAATCAATAAAGTAAAAAAAAAGAGGAATCAACAGATAAATCAATTAAGTATAAAAAAGATGAATCAACAGATAAATCAATAAAGTAAAAAAAAGATGAATCAACAGATAAATCAATAAAGTAAAAAAAGATGAATCAACAGATAAATCAATAAAGTAAAAAAAAAGATGAATCAACAGATAAATCAATAAAGTAAAAAAAAAGATGAATCAACAGATAAATCAATAAAGTAAAAAAAGATGAATCAACAGATAAATCAATAAAGTAAAAAAAAAAGATGAATCAACAGATAAATCAATAAAGTAAAAAAAAAGATGAATCAACAGATAAATCAATAAAGTAAAAAAAAAGATGAATCAACAGATAAATCAATAAAGTAAAAAAAAAAGATGAATCAACAGATAAATCAATAAAGTAAAAAAAAAGAGGAATCAACAGATAAATCAATTAAGTATAAAAAAGATGAATCAACAGATAAATCAATAAAGTAAAAAAAAGATGAATCAACAGATAAATCAATAAAGTAAAAAAAGATGAATCAACAGATAAATCAATAAAGTAAAAAAGATGAATCAACACATAAATCAATTAAGTATAAAAAAGATGAATCAACAGATAAATCAATAAAGTAAAAAAAGATTAATCAACAGATAAATCAATGAAGTAAAAAAAAAGATGAATCAACAGATAAATCAATAAAGTAAAAAAGATTAATCAACAGATAAATCAATGAAGTAAAAAAAGATGAATCAACAGATAAATCAAAAAAGTAAAAAAGATGAATCAACAGATAAATCAATAAAGTAAAAAAGATCAATCAACCGATAAATCAATAAAGTAAAAAAAGATGAATCAACAGATAAATCAATAAAGTAAAAAAAGATGAATCAACAGATAAATCAATAAAGTAAAAAAGATGAATCAACAGATAAATCAATGAAGTAAAAAAGATGAATCAACAGATAAATCAATAAAGTAAAAAAAAGATGAATCAACAGATAAATCAATAAAGTAAAAAAGATGAATCAACAGATAAATCAATAAAGTAAAAAAAAGATGAATCAACAGATAAATCAATAAAGTAAAAAAGATGAATCAACAGATAAATCAATAAAGTAAAAAAAAGATGAATCAACAGATAAATCAATAAAGTAAAAAAGATGAATCAACAGATAAATCAATAAAGTAAAAAAAAGATGAATCAACGGATAAATCAATAAAGTAAAAAAGATGAATCAACAGATAAATCAATAAAGTAAAAAAAAGATGAATCAACAGATAAATCAATAAAGTAAAAAAAAGATGAATCAACAGATAAATCAATAAAGTAAAAAAAGATGAATCGACAGATAAATCAATAAAGTTAAAAAAAAGATGAATCAACAGATAAATCAATAAAGTAAAAAAAAAGATGAATCAACAGATAAATCAATAAAGTTAAAAAAAAGATGAATCAACAGATAAATCAATAAAGTAAAAAAAAAGATGAATCAACAGATAAATCAATAAAGTAAAAAAAAAGATGAATCAACAGATAAATCAATAAAGTAAAAAAAAAAGATGAATCAACAGATAAATCAATAAAGTAAAAAAAAAGATGAATCAACAGATAAATCAATAAAGTAAAAAAAAAGATGAATCAACAGATAAATCAATAAAGTAAAAAAAAAGATGAATCAACAGATAAATCAATAAAGTAAAAAAAAAGATGAATCAACAGATAAATCAATAAAGTATAAAAAAAGATGAGTCAACAGATAAATCAATAAAGTATAAAAAAAAGATGAATCAACAGATAAATCAATGAAGTATAAAAAAAGATGAATCAACAGATAAATCAATAAAGTATAAAAAAAAGATGAATCAACAGATAAATCAATAAAGTATAAAAAAAGATGAATCAACAGATAAATCAATAAAGTAAAAAAAAGATGAATCAACAGATGAATCAATGAAGTAAAAAAGATGAATCAACAGATAAATCAATAAAGTAAAAAAGATGAATCAACAGATAAATCAATAAAGTAAAAAAAGATGAATCAACAGATAAATCAATAAAGTAAAAAAAGATGAATCAACAGATAAATCAAGAAAGTAAAAAAAGATGAATCAACAGATAAATCAATAAAGTAAAAAAAGATGAATCAACAGATAAATCAATAAAGTAAAAAAAAAGATGAATCAACAGATAAATCAATAAAGTAAAAAAAGATGAATCAACAGATAAATCAATGAAGAAAAAAAGATGAATCAACAGATAAATCAATAAAGTATAAAAAAGATGAATCAACAGATAAATCAATAAAGTAAAAAAAGATGAATCAACAGATAAATCAATAAAGTATAAAAAAGATGAATCAACAGATAAATCAATAAAGTAAAAAAAGATGAATCAACAGATAAATCAATAAAGTATAAAAAAGATGAATCAACAGATAAATCAATAAAGTAAAAAAAGATGAATCAACAGATGAATCAATAAAGTAAAAAAAGATGAATCAACAGATAAATCAATAAAGTATAAAAAAGATGAATCAACAGATAAATCAATAAAGTATAAAAAAGATGAATCAACAGATAAATCAATAAAGTAAAAAAAGATGAATCAACAGATAAATCAATGAAGTAAAAAAAAGATGAATCGACAGATAAATCAATAAAGTAAAAAAAGATGAATCAACAGATAAATCAATAAAGTAAAAAAAGATGAATCAACAGATAAATCAATAAAGTAAAAAAAAGATGAATCAACAGATAAATCAATAAAGTAAAAAAAAGATGAATCAACAGATAAATCAATAAAGTATAATAAAAAAAGATGAATCAACAGATAAATCAATAAAGTAAAAAAAGATGAATCAACAGATAAATCAATGAAGTAAAAAAAAGATGAATCGACAGATAAATCAATAAAGTAAAAAAAGATGAATCAACAGATAAATCAATAAAGTAAAAAAAGATGAATCAACAGATAAATCAATAAAGTAAAAAAAAGATGAATCAACAGATAAATCAATAAAGTAAAAAAAAGATGAATCAACAGATAAATCAATAAAGTATAATAAAAAAAGATGAATCAACAGATAAATCAATAAAGTATAAAAAAGATGAATCAACAGATAAATCAATAAAGTAAAAAAGATGAATCAACAGATAAATCAATAAAGTAAAAAAAGATGAATCAACAGATAAATAAATAAAGTAAAAAAAAGATGAATCAACCGATAAATCAATAAAGTAAAAAAAGATGAATCAACAGATAAATCAATAAAGTAAAAAAAGATGAATCAACAGATAAATCAATAAAGTAAAAAAAGATCAATCAACAGATAAATCAACGAAGTAAAAAAAAGATGAATCAACAGATAAATCAATAAAGTAAAAAAAGATGAATCAACAGATAAATCAATGAAGAAAAAAAGATGAATCAACAGATAAATCAATGAAGAAAAAAGATGAATTAACAGATAAATCAATAAAGTAAAAAAAGATGAATCAACAGATAAATCAATAAAGTAAAAAAAGATGAATCAACAGATAAATCAATAAAGTAAAAAAAGATGAATCAACAGATAAATCAATAGAGTAAAAAAAAAGATGAGTCAACAGATAAATCAATAAAGTATAAAAAAAGATGAATCAACAGATAAATCAATAAAGTATAAAAAAAGATGAATCAACAGATAAATCAATAAAGTAAAAAAAGATGAATCAACAGATAAATCAATAAAGTATAAAAAAGATGAATCAACAGATAAATCAATAAAGTATAAAAAAGATGAATCAACAGATAAATCAATAAAGTAAAAAAAGATGAATCAACAGATAAATCAATGAAGTAAAAAAAAGATGAATCGACAGATAAATCAATAAAGTAAAAAAAGATGAATCAACAGATAAATCAATAAAGTAAAAAAAGATGAATCAACAGATAAATCAATAAAGTAAAAAAAAGATGAATCAACAGATAAATCAATGAAGAAAAAAAGATGAATCAACAGATAAATCAATAAAGTATAATAAAAAAAGATGAATCAACAGATAAATCAATAAAGTATAAAAAAGATGAATCAACAGATAAATCAATAAAGTAAAAAAGATGAATCAACAGATAAATCAATAAAGTAAAAAAAGATGAATCAACAGATAAATCAATAAAGTAAAAAAGATGAATCAACAGATAAATCAATAAAGTAAAAAAAGATGAATCAACAGATAAATCAATAAAGTAAAAAAAAGATGAATCAACCGATAAATCAATAAAGTAAAAAAAGATGAATCAACAGATAAATCAATAAAGTAAAAAAAAGATGAATCAACAGATAAATCAATAAAGTAAAAAAAGATGAATCAACAGATAAATCAATAAAGTAAAAAAAGATGAATCAACAGATAAATCAATAAAGTAAAAAAAAGATGAATCAACAGATAAATCAATAAAGTAAAAAAAGATGAATCAACAGATAAATCAATGAAGTAAAAAAAAGATGAATCAACAGATAAATCAATAAAGTAAAAAAAGATGAATCAACAGATAAATCAATGAAGAAAAAAAGATGAATCAACAGATAAATCAATAAAGTATAAAAAAGATGAATCAACAGATAAATCAATAAAGTATAAAAAAGATGAATCAAAAGATAAATCAATAAAGTATAAAAAAGATGAATCAACAGATAAATCAATAAAGTAAAAAAAGATGAATCAACAGATAAATCAAAAGAGTAAAAAAAGATGAATCAACAGATAAATCAATAAAGTAAAAAAAGATGAATCAACAGATAAATCAATAAAGTAAAAAAAAAAGATGAATCAACAGATAAATCAATGAAGAAAAAAGATGAATTAACAGATAAATCAATAAAGTAAAAAAAGATGAATCAACAGATAAATCAATAAAGTAAAAAAAGATGAATCAACAGATAAATCAATAAAGTAAAAAAAGATGAATCAACAGATAAATCAATGAAGAAAAAAAGATGAATTAACAGATAAATCAATAAAGTATAAAAAAGATGAATCAACAGATAAATCAATAAAGTAAAAAAAGATGAATCAACAGATAAATCAATAAAGTAAAAAAAGATGAATCAACAGTTAAATCAATAAAGTAAAAAAAGATGAATCAACAGATAAATCAATAAAGTAAAAAAAAGATGAATCAACAGATAAATCAATAAAGTAAAAAAAAGATGAATCGACAGATAAATCAATAAAGTAAAAAAAAGATGAATCAACAGATAAATCAATAAAGTAAAAAAAAGATGAATCAACAGATTAATCAATGAAGTAAAAAAAAGATGAATCGACAGATAAATCAATAAAGTAAAAAAAGATAAATCAACAGATAAATCAATAAATTAAAAAAAAGATGAATCAACAGATAAATCAATAAATTAAAAAAGAAGATGAATCAACAGATGAATCAATAAAGTAAAAAAAGATGAATCAACAGATAAATCAATGAAGTAAAAAAAGATGAATCAACAGATAAATCAATAAAGTAAAAAAGATGAATCAACAGATAAATCAATGAAGTAAAAAAGATGAATCAACAGATAAATCAATAAAGTAAAAAAGATGAATCAACAGATAAATCAACAAAGTAAAAAAGATGAATCAACAGATAAATCAATAAAGTAAAAAAGATGAATCAACAGATAAATCAACAAAGTAAAAAAAAAGATGAATCAACAGATAAATCAATGAAGTAAAAAAAGATGAATCAACAGATAAATCAATAAAGTAAAAAAGATGAATCAACAGATAAATCAATAAAGTAAAAAAGATGAATCAACAGATAAATCAATAAAGTAAAAAAGATGAATCAACAGATAAATCAATAAAATAAAAAAAAGATGAATCAACAGATTAATCAATAAAGTAAAAAAAAAGATGAATCAACAGATTAATCAATAAAGTAAAAAAAGATGAATCAACAGATAAATCAATAAAGTTAAAAAAAAAGATGAATCAACAGATAAATCAATAAAGTAAAAAAAAGATGAATCAACAGATGAATCAATAAAGTTTAAAAAAAGATGAATCAACAGATAAATCAATAAAGTAAAAAAAGATGAATCAACAGATAAATCAATAAAGTAAAAAAAGATGAATCAACAGATAAATCAATAAAGTAAAAAAGATGAATCAACAGATAAATCAATAAAGTAAAAAAGATGAATCAACAGATAAATCAATAAAGTATAAAAGATGAATCAACAGATAAATCAATAAAGTAAAAAAGATGAATCAACAGATAAATCAATAAAGTAAAAAAGATGAATCAACAGATAAATCAATAAAGTAAAAAAAGATGAATCAACAGATAAATCAATAAAGTAAAAAAGATGAATCAACAGATAAATCAATAAAGTAAAAAAGATGAATCAACAGATAAATCAATAAAGTAAAAAAAGATGAATCAACAGATAAATCAATAAAGTAAAAAAGATGAATCAACAGATAAATCAATAAAGTAAAAAAGATGAATCAACAGATAAATCAATAAAGTAAAAAAAAAGATGAATCAACAGATTAATCAATAAAGTATAAAAGATGAATCAACAGATAAATCAATAAAGTAAAAAAAAAGATGAATCAACAGATTAATCAATAAAGTAAAAAAAAAGATGAATCAACAGATGAATCAATAAAGTAAAAAAAGATGAATCAACAGATAAATCAATAAAGTAAAAAAAGATGAATCAACAGATGAATCAATAAAGTTAAAAAAAAAGATGAATCAACAGATTAATCAATAAAGTTAAAAAAGATGAATCAACAGATAAATCAATAAAGTTTAAAAAAAAGATGAATCAACAGATTAATCAATAAAGTAAAAAAAAGATGAATCAACAGATAAATCAATAAAGTAAAAAAAAGATGAATCAACAGATAAATCAATAAAGTAAAAAAAAAAGATGAATCAACAGATAAATCAATAAAGTAAAAAAAAGATGAATCAACAGATAAATCAATAAAGTTAAAAAAAAAGATGAATCAACAGATAAATCAATAAAGTAAAAAAAGATGAATCAACAGATGAATCAATAAAGTTTTAAAAAAAAGATGAATCAACAGATAAATCAATAAAGTAAAAAAAGATGAATCAACAGATAAATCAATAAAGTAAAAAAGATGAATCAACAGATTAATCAATAAAGTAAAAAAAGATGAATCAACAGATAAATCAATAAAGTAAAAAAAGATGAATCAACAGATTAATCAATAAAGTAAAAAAAACATGAATCAACAGATAAATCAATAAAGTAAAAAAAGATGAATCAACAGATGAATCAATAAAGTAAAAAAAGATGAATCAACAGATAAATCAATAAAGTAAAAAAAGATGAATCAACAGATAAATCAATAAAGTAAAAAAAAAGATGAATCAACAGATAAATCAATAAAGTAAAAAAAAAGATGAATCAACAGATAAATCAATAAAGTAAAAAAAAAGATGAATCAACAGATAAATCAATAAAGTACAAAAAAAAGATGAATCAACAGATAAATCAATAAAGTAAAAAAAAAGATGAATCAACAGATAAATCAATAAAGTAAAAAAAAAGATGAATCAACAGATAAATCAATAAAGTAAAAAAAAAGATGAATCAACAGATAAATCAATAAAGTACAAAAAAACATGAATCAACAGATAAATCAATAAAGTTAAAAAAACATGAATCAACAGATAAATCAATAAAGTAAAAAAAAAGATGAATCAACAGATAAATCAATAAAGTAAAAAAAAGATGAATCAACGGATGAATCAATAAAGTAAAAAAAGATGAATCAACAGATAAATCAATAAAGTAAAAAAAGATGAATCAACAGATAAATCAATAAAGTAAAAAAAAAGATGAATCAACAGATGAATCAATAAAGTAAAAAAAAAGATGAATCAACAGATTAATCAATAAAGTAAAAAAAGATGAATCAACAGATTAATCAATAAAGTAAAAAAAGATGAATCAACAGATAAATCAATGAAGTAAAAAAAGATGAATCAACACATAAATCAATTAAGTATAAAAAAGATGAATCAACAGATAAATCAATAAAGTAAAAAAAAAGATGAATCAACAGATAAATCAATAAAGTAAAAAAAAAAGATGAATCAACAGATAAATCAATAAAGTAAAAAAAAAGAGGAATCAACAGATAAATCAATTAAGTATAAAAAAGATGAATCAACAGATAAATCAATAAAGTAAAAAAAAGATGAATCAACAGATAAATCAATAAAGTAAAAAAAGATGAATCAACAGATAAATCAATAAAGTAAAAAAAAAGATGAATCAACAGATAAATCAATAAAGTAAAAAAAAAGATGAATCAACAGATAAATCAATAAAGTAAAAAAAGATGAATCAACAGATAAATCAATAAAGTAAAAAAAAAAGATGAATCAACAGATAAATCAATAAAGTAAAAAAAAAGATGAATCAACAGATAAATCAATAAAGTAAAAAAAAAGATGAATCAACAGATAAATCAATAAAGTAAAAAAAAAAGATGAATCAACAGATAAATCAATAAAGTAAAAAAAAAGAGGAATCAACAGATAAATCAATTAAGTATAAAAAAGATGAATCAACAGATAAATCAATAAAGTAAAAAAAAGATGAATCAACAGATAAATCAATAAAGTAAAAAAAGATGAATCAACAGATAAATCAATAAAGTAAAAAAGATGAATCAACACATAAATCAATTAAGTATAAAAAAGATGAATCAACAGATAAATCAATAAAGTAAAAAAAGATTAATCAACAGATAAATCAATGAAGTAAAAAAAAAGATGAATCAACAGATAAATCAATAAAGTAAAAAAGATTAATCAACAGATAAATCAATGAAGTAAAAAAAGATGAATCAACAGATAAATCAAAAAAGTAAAAAAGATGAATCAACAGATAAATCAATAAAGTAAAAAAGATCAATCAACCGATAAATCAATAAAGTAAAAAAAGATGAATCAACAGATAAATCAATAAAGTAAAAAAAGATGAATCAACAGATAAATCAATAAAGTAAAAAAGATGAATCAACAGATAAATCAATGAAGTAAAAAAGATGAATCAACAGATAAATCAATAAAGTAAAAAAAAGATGAATCAACAGATAAATCAATAAAGTAAAAAAGATGAATCAACAGATAAATCAATAAAGTAAAAAAAAGATGAATCAACAGATAAATCAATAAAGTAAAAAAGATGAATCAACAGATAAATCAATAAAGTAAAAAAAAGATGAATCAACAGATAAATCAATAAAGTAAAAAAGATGAATCAACAGATAAATCAATAAAGTAAAAAAAAGATGAATCAACGGATAAATCAATAAAGTAAAAAAGATGAATCAACAGATAAATCAATAAAGTAAAAAAAAGATGAATCAACAGATAAATCAATAAAGTAAAAAAAAGATGAATCAACAGATAAATCAATAAAGTAAAAAAAGATGAATCGACAGATAAATCAATAAAGTTAAAAAAAAGATGAATCAACAGATAAATCAATAAAGTAAAAAAAAAGATGAATCAACAGATAAATCAATAAAGTAAAAAAAAAGATGAATCAACAGATAAATCAATAAAGTATAAAAAAAGATGAGTCAACAGATAAATCAATAAAGTATAAAAAAAAGATGAATCAACAGATAAATCAATGAAGTATAAAAAAAGATGAATCAACAGATAAATCAATAAAGTATAAAAAAAGAGGAATCAACAGATAAATCAATTAAGTATAAAAAAGATGAATCAACAGATAAATCAATAAAGTAAAAAAAAGATGAATCAACAGATAAATCAATAAAGTAAAAAAAGATGAATCAACAGATAAATCAATAAAGTAAAAAAGATGAATCAACACATAAATCAATTAAGTATAAAAAAGATGAATCAACAGATAAATCAATAAAGTAAAAAAAGATTAATCAACAGATAAATCAATGAAGTAAAAAAAAAGATGAATCAACAGATAAATCAATAAAGTAAAAAAGATTAATCAACAGATAAATCAATGAAGTAAAAAAAGATGAATCAACAGATAAATCAAAAAAGTAAAAAAGATGAATCAACAGATAAATCAATAAAGTAAAAAAGATCAATCAACCGATAAATCAATAAAGTAAAAAAAGATGAATCAACAGATAAATCAATAAAGTAAAAAAAGATGAATCAACAGATAAATCAATAAAGTAAAAAAGATGAATCAACAGATAAATCAATGAAGTAAAAAAGATGAATCAACAGATAAATCAATAAAGTAAAAAAAAGATGAATCAACAGATAAATCAATAAAGTAAAAAAGATGAATCAACAGATAAATCAATAAAGTAAAAAAAAGATGAATCAACAGATAAATCAATAAAGTAAAAAAGATGAATCAACAGATAAATCAATAAAGTAAAAAAAAGATGAATCAACAGATAAATCAATAAAGTAAAAAAGATGAATCAACAGATAAATCAATAAAGTAAAAAAAAGATGAATCAACGGATAAATCAATAAAGTAAAAAAGATGAATCAACAGATAAATCAATAAAGTAAAAAAAAGATGAATCAACAGATAAATCAATAAAGTAAAAAAAAGATGAATCAACAGATAAATCAATAAAGTAAAAAAAGATGAATCGACAGATAAATCAATAAAGTTAAAAAAAAGATGAATCAACAGATAAATCAATAAAGTAAAAAAAAAGATGAATCAACAGATAAATCAATAAAGTAAAAAAAAAGATGAATCAACAGATAAATCAATAAAGTATAAAAAAAGATGAGTCAACAGATAAATCAATAAAGTATAAAAAAAAGATGAATCAACAGATAAATCAATGAAGTATAAAAAAAGATGAATCAACAGATAAATCAATAAAGTATAAAAAAAAGATGAATCAACAGATAAATCAATAAAGTATAAAAAAAGATGAATCAACAGATAAATCAATAAAGTAAAAAAAAGATGAATCAACAGATGAATCAATGAAGTAAAAAAGATGAATCAACAGATAAATCAATAAAGTAAAAAAGATGAATCAACAGATAAATCAATAAAGTAAAAAAAGATGAATCAACAGATAAATCAATAAAGTAAAAAAAGATGAATCAACAGATAAATCAAGAAAGTAAAAAAAGATGAATCAACAGATAAATCAATAAAGTAAAAAAAGATGAATCAACAGATAAATCAATAAAGTAAAAAAAAAGATGAATCAACAGATAAATCAATAAAGTAAAAAAAGATGAATCAACAGATAAATCAATGAAGAAAAAAAGATGAATCAACAGATAAATCAATAAAGTATAAAAAAGATGAATCAACAGATAAATCAATAAAGTAAAAAAAGATGAATCAACAGATAAATCAATAAAGTATAAAAAAGATGAATCAACAGATAAATCAATAAAGTAAAAAAAGATGAATCAACAGATAAATCAATAAAGTATAAAAAAGATGAATCAACAGATAAATCAATAAAGTAAAAAAAGATGAATCAACAGATGAATCAATAAAGTAAAAAAAGATGAATCAACAGATAAATCAATAAAGTATAAAAAAGATGAATCAACAGATAAATCAATAAAGTATAAAAAAGATGAATCAACAGATAAATCAATAAAGTAAAAAAAGATGAATCAACAGATAAATCAATGAAGTAAAAAAAAGATGAATCGACAGATAAATCAATAAAGTAAAAAAAGATGAATCAACAGATAAATCAATAAAGTAAAAAAAGATGAATCAACAGATAAATCAATAAAGTAAAAAAAAGATGAATCAACAGATAAATCAATAAAGTAAAAAAAAGATGAATCAACAGATAAATCAATAAAGTATAATAAAAAAAGATGAATCAACAGATAAATCAATAAAGTAAAAAAAGATGAATCAACAGATAAATCAATGAAGTAAAAAAAAGATGAATCGACAGATAAATCAATAAAGTAAAAAAAGATGAATCAACAGATAAATCAATAAAGTAAAAAAAGATGAATCAACAGATAAATCAATAAAGTAAAAAAAAGATGAATCAACAGATAAATCAATAAAGTAAAAAAAAGATGAATCAACAGATAAATCAATAAAGTATAATAAAAAAAGATGAATCAACAGATAAATCAATAAAGTATAAAAAAGATGAATCAACAGATAAATCAATAAAGTAAAAAAGATGAATCAACAGATAAATCAATAAAGTAAAAAAAGATGAATCAACAGATAAATAAATAAAGTAAAAAAAAGATGAATCAACCGATAAATCAATAAAGTAAAAAAAGATGAATCAACAGATAAATCAATAAAGTAAAAAAAGATGAATCAACAGATAAATCAATAAAGTAAAAAAAGATCAATCAACAGATAAATCAACGAAGTAAAAAAAAGATGAATCAACAGATAAATCAATAAAGTAAAAAAAGATGAATCAACAGATAAATCAATGAAGAAAAAAAGATGAATCAACAGATAAATCAATGAAGAAAAAAGATGAATTAACAGATAAATCAATAAAGTAAAAAAAGATGAATCAACAGATAAATCAATAAAGTAAAAAAAGATGAATCAACAGATAAATCAATAAAGTAAAAAAAGATGAATCAACAGATAAATCAATAGAGTAAAAAAAAAGATGAGTCAACAGATAAATCAATAAAGTATAAAAAAAGATGAATCAACAGATAAATCAATAAAGTATAAAAAAAGATGAATCAACAGATAAATCAATAAAGTAAAAAAAGATGAATCAACAGATAAATCAATAAAGTATAAAAAAGATGAATCAACAGATAAATCAATAAAGTATAAAAAAGATGAATCAACAGATAAATCAATAAAGTAAAAAAAGATGAATCAACAGATAAATCAATGAAGTAAAAAAAAGATGAATCGACAGATAAATCAATAAAGTAAAAAAAGATGAATCAACAGATAAATCAATAAAGTAAAAAAAGATGAATCAACAGATAAATCAATAAAGTAAAAAAAAGATGAATCAACAGATAAATCAATGAAGAAAAAAAGATGAATCAACAGATAAATCAATAAAGTATAATAAAAAAAGATGAATCAACAGATAAATCAATAAAGTATAAAAAAGATGAATCAACAGATAAATCAATAAAGTAAAAAAGATGAATCAACAGATAAATCAATAAAGTAAAAAAAGATGAATCAACAGATAAATCAATAAAGTAAAAAAGATGAATCAACAGATAAATCAATAAAGTAAAAAAAGATGAATCAACAGATAAATCAATAAAGTAAAAAAAAGATGAATCAACCGATAAATCAATAAAGTAAAAAAAGATGAATCAACAGATAAATCAATAAAGTAAAAAAAAGATGAATCAACAGATAAATCAATAAAGTAAAAAAAGATGAATCAACAGATAAATCAATAAAGTAAAAAAAGATGAATCAACAGATAAATCAATAAAGTAAAAAAAAGATGAATCAACAGATAAATCAATAAAGTAAAAAAAGATGAATCAACAGATAAATCAATGAAGTAAAAAAAAGATGAATCAACAGATAAATCAATAAAGTAAAAAAAGATGAATCAACAGATAAATCAATGAAGAAAAAAAGATGAATCAACAGATAAATCAATAAAGTATAAAAAAGATGAATCAACAGATAAATCAATAAAGTATAAAAAAGATGAATCAAAAGATAAATCAATAAAGTATAAAAAAGATGAATCAACAGATAAATCAATAAAGTAAAAAAAGATGAATCAACAGATAAATCAAAAGAGTAAAAAAAGATGAATCAACAGATAAATCAATAAAGTAAAAAAAGATGAATCAACAGATAAATCAATAAAGTAAAAAAAAAAATGAATCAACAGATAAATCAATGAAGAAAAAAGATGAATTAACAGATAAATCAATAAAGTAAAAAAAGATGAATCAACAGATAAATCAATAAAGTAAAAAAAGATGAATCAACAGATAAATCAATAAAGTAAAAAAAGATGAATCAACAGATAAATCAATGAAGAAAAAAAGATGAATTAACAGATAAATCAATAAAGTATAAAAAAGATGAATCAACAGATAAATCAATAAAGTAAAAAAAGATGAATCAACAGATAAATCAATAAAGTAAAAAAAGATGAATCAACAGTTAAATCAATAAAGTAAAAAAAGATGAATCAACAGATAAATCAATAAAGTAAAAAAAAGATGAATCAACAGATAAATCAATAAAGTAAAAAAAAGATGAATCGACAGATAAATCAATAAAGTAAAAAAAAGATGAATCAACAGATAAATCAATAAAGTAAAAAAAAGATGAATCAACAGATTAATCAATGAAGTAAAAAAAAGATGAATCGACAGATAAATCAATAAAGTAAAAAAAGATAAATCAACAGATAAATCAATAAATTAAAAAAAAGATGAATCAACAGATAAATCAATAAAGTTAAAAAAAGATGAATCAACAGATAAATCAATAAATTAAAAAAAAGATGAATCAACAGATAAATCAATAAAGTAAAAAAAAGATGAATCAACAGATAAATCAATAAAGTATAAAAAAGATGAATCAACAGATAAATCAATAAAGTAAAAAAGATGAATCAACAGATAAATCAATAAAGTAAAAAAGATGAATCAACAGATAAATCAATAAAGTAAAAAAAGATGAATCAACAGATGAATCAATAAAGTATAAAAAAGATGAATCAACAGATAAATCAATAAAGTGAAAAAAGATGAATCAACAGATAAATCAATAAAGTATAAAAAAAAGATGAATCAACAGATAAATCAATAAAGTATAAAAAAAAGATGAATCAACAGATAAATCAATAAAGTATAAAAAATATGAATCAACAGATAAATCAATAAAGTAAAAAAGATGAATCAACAGATAAATCAATAAAGTAAAAAAGATGAATCAACAGATAAGTCAATAAAGTAAAAAAAGATGAATCAACAGATGAATCAATAAAGTATAAAAAAGATGAATCAACAGATAAATCAATAAAGTGAAAAAAGATGAATCAACAGATAAATCAATAAAGTAAAAAAAAGATGAATCAACAGATAAATCAATAAAGTAAAAAAAGATGAATCAACAGATAAATCAATAAAGTAAAAAAAGATGAATCAACCGATAAATCAATAAAGTAAAAAAAGATGAATCAACCGATAAATCAATAAAGTAAAAAAAGATGAATCAACAGATAAATCAATAAAGTAAAAAAAGATGAATCAACAGATAAATCAATAAAGTAAAAAAAGATGAATCAACAGATAAATCAATAAAGTAAAAAAAGATGAATCAACAGATGAATCAATAAAGTAAAAAAAGATGAATCAACAGATAAATCAATAAAGTAAAAAAAAGATGAATCAACAGATAAATCAATAAAGTAAAAAAAGATGAATCAACAGATAAATCAATAAAGTAAAAAAGATGAATCAACAGATAAATCAATAAAGTAAAAAAGATGAATCAACAGATAAATCAATAAAGTAAAAAAGATGAATCAACAGATAAATCAATAAAGTAAAAAAAGATGAATCAACAGATAAATCAATAAAGTAAAAAAAGATGAATCAACAGATAAATCAATAAAGTAAAAAAAAGATGAATCAACAGATAAATCAATAAAGTAAAAAAAGATGAATCAACAGATAAATCAATAAAGTAAAAAAAAGATGAATCAACAGATAAATCAATAAAGTAAAAAAAAGATGAATCAACAGATAAATCAATAAAGTAAAAAAAGATGAATCAACAGATAAATCAATAAAGTAAAACAAGATGAATCAACAGATAAATCAATTAAGAAAAAAAGATGAATCAACAGATAAATCAATAAAGTATAAAAAAGATGAATCAACAGATAAATCAATAAAGCATAAAAAAGATGAATCAACAGATAAATCAATAAAGTAAAAAAAGATGAATCAACCGATAAATCAAAAGAGTAAAAAAAGATGAATCAACAGATAAATCAATAAAGTTAAAAAAAAGATGAATCAACAGATAAATCAATAAAGTAAAAAAAGATGAATCAACAGATAAATCAATAAAGTAAAAAAAGATGAATCAACAGATAAATCAATAAAGTAAAAAAAGATGAATCAACAGATAAATCAATGAAGTAAAAAAACATGAATCAACAGATAAATCAATGAAGTAAAAAAAAAGATGAATCAACAGATAAATCAATAAAGTATAAAAAAGATGAATCAACAGATAAATCAATAAAGTATAAAAAAGATGAATCAACAGATAAATCAATAAAGTATAAAAAAGATGAATCAACAGATAAATCAATAAAGTAAAAAAAAGATGAATCAACAGATAAATCAATAAAGTAAAAAAAGATGAATCAACAGATAAATCAATGAAGTAAAAAAAAAGATGAATCAACAGATAAATCAATAAAGTAAAAAAAAAGATGAATCAACAGATAAATCAATAAAGTAAAAAAAGATGAATCAACAGATAAATCAATGTAGTAAAAAAAAAGATGAATCAACAGATAAATCAATAAAGTAAAAAAAAAGATGAATCAACAGATAAATCAATGAAGAAAAAAAAGATGAATCAACAGATAAATCAATGAAGTAAAAAAAAAGATGAATCAACAGATAAATCAATAAAGTAAAAAAAGATGAATCAACAGATAAATCAATAAAGTAAAAAAAGATGAATCAACAGATAAATCAATAAAGTAAAAAAAGATGAATCAACAGATAAATCAATAAAGTAAAAAAAGATGAATCAACAGATAAATCAATGAAGAAAAAAAAGATGAATCAACAGATAAATCAATAAAGTAAAAAAAGATGAATCAACAGATAAATCAATGAGAAAAAAAAGATGAATCAACAGATAAATCAATAAAGTAAAAAAAGATGAATCAACAGATAAATCAATGAAGAAAAAAAAGATGAATCAACAGATAAATCAATAAAGAAAAAAAAGATGAATCAACAGATAAATCAATGAAGAAAAAAAAGATGAATCAACAGATAAATCAATAAAGTAAAAAAAGATGAATCAACAGATAAATCAATAAAGTAAAAAAAGATGAATCAACAGATAAATCAATAAAGTAAAAAAAGATGAATCAACAGATAAATCAATAAAGTAAAAAAAGATGAATCAACAGATAAATCAATGAAGAAAAAAAAGATGAATCAACAGATAAATCAATAAAGTAAAAAAAGATGAATCAACAGATAAATCAATGAAGAAAAAAAAGATGAATCAACCGATAAATCAATAAAGTAAAAAAAAAGATGAATCAACAGATAAATCAATAAAGTAAAAAAAGATGAATCAACCGATAAATCAATAAAGTAAAAAAAAAGATGAATCAACAGATAAATCAATGAAGAAAAAAAAGATGAATCAACAGATAAATCAATGAAGAAAAAAAAGATGAATCAACAGATGAATCAATAAAGTAAAAAAAGATGAATCAACAGATAAATCAATGAAGAAAAAAAAGATGAATCAACAGATAAATCAATGAAGTAAAAAAAGATGAATCAACAGATAAATCAATGAAGAAAAAAAAGATGAATCAACAGATGAATCAATAAAGTAAAAAAAGATGAATCAACAGATAAATCAATAAAGTAAAAAAAAAGATGAATCGACAGATAAATCAATAAAGTAAAAAAAAGATGAATCAACAGATAAATCAATAAAGTAAAAAAAAGATGAATCGACAGATAAATCAATAAAGTAAAAAAAAGATGAATCGACAGATAAATCAATAAAGTAAAAAAAAGATGAATCAACAGATAAATCAATAAAGTAAAAAAAGATGAATCAACAGATAAATCAATAAAGTAAAAAAAGATGAATCAACAGATAAATCAATAAAGTAAAAAAAAGATGAATCGACAGATAAATCAATAAAGTAAAAAAAAGATGAATCGACAGATAAATCAATAAAGTAAAAAAAAGATGAATCAACAGATAAATCAATAAAGTAAAAAAAAGATGAATCGACAGATAAATCAATAAAGTAAAAAAAAGATGAAACGACAGATAAATCAATAAAGTAAAAAAAAGATGAATCGACAGATAAATCAATAAAGTAAAAAAAGATGAATCAACAGATAAATCAATAAAGTAAAAAAAGATGAATCGACAGATAAATCAATAAAGTAAAAAAAAGATGAATCAACAGATAAATCAATAAATTAAAAAAAAGATGAATCAACAGATAAATCAATAAAGTATAAAAAAGATAAATCAACAGATAAATCAATAAAGTAAAAAAAGATGAATCAACAGATAAATCAATAAAGTAAAAAAAGATGAATCAACAGATAAATCAATAAAGTAAAAAAAAAGATGAATCAACAGATAAATCAATGAAGAAAAAAAGATGAATCAACAGATAAATCAATAAAGTATAAAAAAGATGAATCAACAGATAAATCAATAAAGTAAAAAAAGATGAATCAACAGATAAATCAATAAAGTAAAAAAAAGATGAATCAACAGATAAATCAATAAAGTAAAAAAAAGATGAATCAACAGATAAATCAATAAAGTAAAAAAAAAGATGAATCAACAGATGAATCAATAAAGAAAAACAGATGAATCAACAGATAAATCAATAAAGTAAAAAAAAGATGAATCAACAGATAAATCAATAAAGTAAAAAAAAGATGAATCAACAGATAAATCAATTAAGTAAAAAAAAGATGAATCAACAGATAAATCAATAAAGTAAAAAAAAAGATGAATCAACAGATGAATCAATAAAGAAAAACAGATGAATCAACAGATAAATCAATAAAGTAAAAAAAAGATGAATCAACAGATAAATCAATAAAGTAAAAAAAAGATGAATCAACAGATAAATCAATAAAGTAAAAAAAGATGAATCAACAGATAAATCAATTAAGTAAAAAAAAGATGAATCAACAGATAAATCAATAAAGTAAAAAAAAAGATGAATCAACAGATTAATCAATAAAGAAAAACAGATGAATCAACAGATGAATCAATAAAGTAAAAAAAGATGAATCTACAGATAAATCAATAAAGTTAAAAAAAGATGAATCAACAGATAAATCAATAAAGTAAAAAAAAAGATGAATCAACAGATAAATCAATAAAGTAAAAAAAAGATGAATCAACAGATAAATCAATAAAGTAAAAAAAAGATGAATCAACAGATAAATCAATAAAGTAAAAAAGATGAATCAACAGATAAATCAATAAAGTAAAAAAGATCAATCAACCGATAAATCAATAAAGTAAAAAAAGATGAATCAACAGATAAATCAATAAAGCAAAAAAGATGAATCAACAGATAAATCAATAAAGTAAAAAAGATGAATCAACAGATAAATCAATTAAGTAAAAAAAAGATGAATCAACCGATAAATCAATAAAGTAAAAAAAGATGAATCAACAGATAAATCAATAAAGTAAAAAAGATGAATCAACCGATAAATCAATAAAGTAAAAAAAAAGATGAATCAACAGATAAATCAATAAAGTAAAAAAAAGGTGAATCAACAGATAAATCAATAAAGTATAAAAAGATGAATCAACCGATAAATCAATAAAGTAAAAAAAAAGATGAATCAACAGATAAATCAATAAAGTAAAAAAAGATGAATCAACAGATAAATCAATAAAGTAAAAAAAAAGATGAATCAACAGATAAATCAATAAAGTAAAAAAAGATGAATCAACAGATAAATCAATAAAGTATAAAAAGATGAATCAACAGATGAATCAATAAAGTAAAAAAAGATGAATCAACAGATAAATCAATAAAGTAAAAAAAAGATGAATCAACAGATAAATCAATGAAGTAAAAAAAGATGAATCAACAGATAAATCAATAAAGTAAAAAAAGATGAATCAACAGATAAATCAATAAAGTAAAAAAGATGAATCAACAGATAAATCAATTAAGTAAAAAAGATGAATCAACAGATAAATCAATAAAGTAAAAAAAGATGAATCAACAGATAAATCAATAAAGTAAAAAAAGATGAATCAACAGATAAATCAATAAAGTAAAAAAGATGAATCAACAGATAAATCAATTAAGTAAAAAAAGATGAATCAACAGATGAATCAATAAAGTAAAAAAAAAGATGAATCAACAGATAAATCAATAAAGTAAAAAAAGATGAATCAACAGATAAATCAATAAAGTAAAAAAAGATGAATCAACAGATAAATCAATAAAGTAAAAAAAGATGAATCAACCGATAAATCAATAAAGTAAAAAAAGATGAATCAACAGATAAATCAATAAAGTACAAAAAGATGAATCAACAGATGAATCAATAAAGTAAAAAAAAAGATGAATCAACAGATAAATCAATAAAGTAAAAAAAGATGAATCAACAGATAAATCAATAAAGTAAAAAAAAAGATGAATCAACAGATAAATCAATAAAGTAAAAAAAGATGAATCAACAGATAAATCAATAAAGTAAAAAAAGATGAATCAACAGATAAATCAATAAAGTAAAAAAAAAGATGAATCAACAGATAAATAAATAAAGTAAAAAAGATGAATCAACAGATAAATCAATAAAGTATAAAAAGATGAATCAACAGATAAATCAATAAAGTAAAAAAAATATGAATCAACCGATAAATCAATAAAGTAAAAAAAGATGAATCAACAGATAAATCAATAAAGTAAAAAAAGATGAATCAACAGATAAACCAATAAAGTAAAAAAAAAGATGAATCAACAGATAAATCAATAAAGTAAAAAAAAGATGAATCAACAGATAAATCAATAAAGTAAAAAAAGATGAATCAACCGATAAATCAATAAAGTAAAAAAAGATGAATCAACAGATAAATCAATAAAGTAAAAAAAAGATGAATCAACAGATAAATCAATAAAGTAAAAAAAGATGAATCAACAGATAAATCAATAAAGTAAAAAAAGATGAATCAACAGATAAATCAATAAAGTAAAAAAAAGATGAATCAACAGATAAATCAATAAAGTAAAAAAAAGATGAATCAACAGATAAATCAATAAAGTAAAAAAAAGATGAATCAACAGATAAATCAATAAAGTAAAAAAAAGATGAATCAACAGATAAATCAATAAAGTAAAAAAAAGATGAATCAACAGATAAATCAATAAAGTAAAAAAAAGATGAATCAACAGATAAATCAATAAAGTAAAAAAAACATGAATCAACAGATAAATCAATAAAGTATAAAAAAAGATGAATCAACAGATAAATCAATAAAGTAAAAAAAGATGAATCAACAGATAAATCAATAAAGTAAAAAAAAGATGAATCAACAGATAAATCGATAAAGTAAAAAAAAGATGAATCAACAGATAAATCAATAAAGTAAAAAAAAGATGAATCAACCGATAAATCAATAAAGTAAAAAAATATGAATCAACAGATAAACCAATAAAGTAAAAAAGATGAATCAACAGATAAATCAATAAAGTAAAAAAAGATGAATCAACAGATAAATCAATAAAGTAAAAAAGATGAATCAACCAATAAATCAATAAAGTAAAAAAAGATGAATCAACAGATAAATCAATAAAGTAAAAAAGATGAAACAACCGATAAATCAATAAAGTAAAAAAAGATGAATCAACCGATAAATCAATAAAGTAAAAAAAGATGAATCAACAGATAAATCAATAAAGTAAAAAAAGATGAATCAACAGATAAATCAATAAAGTAAAAAAAGATGAATCAACAGATAAATCAATTAAGTAAAGAAAAGATGAATCAACAGATAAATCAATAAAGTAAAAAAGATGAATCAACCGATAAATCAATAAAGTAAAAAAAGATGAATCAACCGATAAATCAATAAAGTAAAAAAAGATGAATCAACAGATAAATCAATAAAGTAAAAAAAAGATGAATCAACAGATAAATCAATAAAGTAAAAAAAAGATGAATCAACAGATAAATCAATAAAGTAAAAAAAAGATGAATCAACAGATAAATCAATAAAGTAAAAAAAAGATGAATCAACAGATAAATCAATAAAGTAAAAAAAAGATGAATCAACAGATAAATCAATAAAGTAAAAAAAAGATGAATCAACAGATAAATCAATAAAGTAAAAAAAAGATGAATCAACAGATAAATCAATAAAGTAAAAAAAAGATGAATCAACAGATAAATCAATAAAGTATAAAAAAAGATGAATCAACAGATAAATCAATAAAGTAAAAAAAGATGAATCAACAGATAAATCAATAAAGTAAAAAAAAGATGAATCAACAGATAAATCGATAAAGTAAAAAAAAGATGAATCAACAGATAAATCAATAAAGTAAAAAAAAGATGAATCAACCGATAAATCAATAAAGTAAAAAAATATGAATCAACAGATAAACCAATAAAGTAAAAAAGATGAATCAACAGATAAATCAATAAAGTAAAAAAAGATGAATCAACAGATAAATCAATAAAGTAAAAAAGATGAATCAACCAATAAATCAATAAAGTAAAAAAAGATGAATCAACAGATAAATCAATAAAGTAAAAAAGATGAAACAACCGATAAATCAATAAAGTAAAAAAAGATGAATCAACCGATAAATCAATAAAGTAAAAAAAGATGAATCAACAGATAAATCAATAAAGTAAAAAAAGATGAATCAACAGATAAATCAATTAAGTAAAGAAAAGATGAATCAACAGATAAATCAATAAAGTAAAAAAGATGAATCAACCGATAAATCAATAAAGTAAAAAAAGATGAATCAACCGATAAATCAATAAAGTAAAAAAGATGAATCAACAGATAAATCAATAAAGTAAAAAAAGATGAATCAACAGATGAATCAATAAAGTAAAAAAGATGAATCAACCAATAAATCAATAAAGTAAAAAAAGATGAATCAACCAATAAATCAATAAAGTAAAAAAAGATGAATCAACAGATAAATCAATAAAGTAAAAAAGATGAATCAACCGATAAATCAATAAAGTAAAAAAAGATGAATCAACAGATAAATCAATAAAGAAAAAAAGATGAATCAACAGATAAATCAATAAAGTAAAAAAAAGATGAATCAACAGATAAATCAATAAAGTAAAAAAAGATGAATCAACAGATAAATCAATAAAGTATAAAAAGATGAATCAACAGATGAATCAATAAAGTAAAAAAAGATGAATCAACAGATAAATCAATAAAGTAAAAAAAAGATGAATCAACAGATAAATCAATAAAGTAAAAAAAGATGAATCAACAGATAAATCAATAAAGTAAAAAAAGATGAATCAACAGATAAATCAATAAAGTAAAAAAAGATGAATCAACAGATAAATCAATAAAGTAAAAAAGATGAATCAACAGATAAATCAATTAAGTAAAAAAGATGAATCAACAGATAAATCAATAAAGTAAAAAAAGATGAATCAACAGATAAATCAATAAAGTAAAAAAAGATGAATCAACAGATAAATCAATAAAGTAAAAAAAGATGAATCAACAGATAAATCAATAAAGTAAAAAAAGATGAATCAACAGATGAATCAATAAAGTAAAAAAGATGAATCAACAGATAAATCAATTAAGTAAAAAAAGATGAATCAACAGATAAATCAATTAAGTAAAAAAAGATGAATCAACAGATAAATCAATAAAGTAAAAAAGATGAATCAACAGATAAATCAATTAAGTAAAAAAAGATGAATCAACAGATGAATCAATAAAGTAAAAAAAAAGATGAATCAACAGATAAATCAATAAAGTAAAAAAAGATGAATCAACAGATAAATCAATAAAATAAAAAAAGATGAATCAACAGATAAATCAATAAAGTAAAAAAAGATGAATCAACCGATAAATCAATAAAGTAAAAAAAGATGAATCAACAGATAAATCAATAAAGTACAAAAAGATGAATCAACAGATGAATCAATAAAGTAAAAAAAAAGATGAATCAACAGATAAATCAATAAAGTAAAAAAAGATGAATCAACAGATAAATCAATAAAGTAAAAAAAAAGATGAATCAACAGATAAATCAATAAAGTAAAAAAAGATGAATCAACAGATAAATCAATAAAGTAAAAAAAGATGAATCAACAGATAAATCAATAAAGTAAAAAGAAAGATGAATCAACAGATAAATAAATAAAGTAAAAAAGATGAATCAACAGATAAATCAATAAAGTATAAAAAGATGAATCAACAGATAAATCAATAAAGTAAAAAAAATATGAATCAACCGATAAATCAATAAAGTAAAAAAAGATGAATCAACAGATAAATCAATAAAGTAAAAAAAGATGAATCAACAGATAAACCAATAAAGTAAAAAAAAGATGAATCAACAGATAAATCAATAAAGTAAAAAAAAGATGAATCAACAGATAAATCAATAAAGTAAAAAAAGATGAATCAACCGATAAATCAATAAAGTAAAAAAAGATGAATCAACAGATAAATCAATAAAGTAAAAAAAAGATGAATCAACAGATAAATCAATAAAGTAAAAAAAGATGAATCAACAGATAAATCAATAAAGTAAAAAAAGATGAATCAACAGATAAATCAATAAAGTAAAAAAAAGATGAATCAACAGATAAATCAATAAAGTAAAAAAAAGATGAATCAACAGATAAATCAATAAAGTAAAAAAAAGATGAATCAACAGATAAATCAATAAAGTAAAAAAAAGATGAATCAACAGATAAATCAATAAAGTAAAAAAAAGATGAATCAACAGATAAATCAATAAAGTAAAAAAAAGATGAATCAACAGATAAATCAATAAAGTAAAAAAAAGATGAATCAACAGATAAATCAATAAAGTATAAAAAAAGATGAATCAACAGATAAATCAATAAAGTAAAAAAAGATGAATCAACAGATAAATCAATAAAGTAAAAAAAAGATGAATCAACAGATAAATCGATAAAGTAAAAAAAAGATGAATCAACAGATAAATCAATAAAGTAAAAAAAAGATGAATCAACCGATAAATCAATAAAGTAAAAAAATATGAATCAACAGATAAACCAATAAAGTAAAAAAGATGAATCAACAGATAAATCAATAAAGTAAAAAAAGATGAATCAACAGATAAATCAATAAAGTAAAAAAGATGAATCAACCAATAAATCAATAAAGTAAAAAAAGATGAATCAACAGATAAATCAATAAAGTAAAAAAGATGAAACAACCGATAAATCAATAAAGTAAAAAAAGATGAATCAACCGATAAATCAATAAAGTAAAAAAAGATGAATCAACAGATAAATCAATAAAGTAAAAAAAGATGAATCAACAGATAAATCAATAAAGTAAAAAAAGATGAATCAACAGATAAATCAATTAAGTAAAGAAAAGATGAATCAACAGATAAATCAATAAAGTAAAAAAGATGAATCAACCGATAAATCAATAAAGTAAAAAAAGATGAATCAACCGATAAATCAATAAAGTAAAAAAAGATGAATCAACAGATAAATCAATAAAGTAAAAAAAAGATGAATCAACAGATAAATCAATAAAGTAAAAAAAAGATGAATCAACAGATAAATCAATAAAGTAAAAAAAAGATGAATCAACAGATAAATCAATAAAGTAAAAAAAAGATGAATCAACAGATAAATCAATAAAGTAAAAAAAAGATGAATCAACAGATAAATCAATAAAGTAAAAAAAAGATGAATCAACAGATAAATCAATAAAGTAAAAAAAAGATGAATCAACAGATAAATCAATAAAGTAAAAAAAAGATGAATCAACAGATAAATCAATAAAGTATAAAAAAAGATGAATCAACAGATAAATCAATAAAGTAAAAAAAGATGAATCAACAGATAAATCAATAAAGTAAAAAAAAGATGAATCAACAGATAAATCGATAAAGTAAAAAAAAGATGAATCAACAGATAAATCAATAAAGTAAAAAAAAGATGAATCAACCGATAAATCAATAAAGTAAAAAAATATGAATCAACAGATAAACCAATAAAGTAAAAAAGATGAATCAACAGATAAATCAATAAAGTAAAAAAAGATGAATCAACAGATAAATCAATAAAGTAAAAAAGATGAATCAACCAATAAATCAATAAAGTAAAAAAAGATGAATCAACAGATAAATCAATAAAGTAAAAAAGATGAAACAACCGATAAATCAATAAAGTAAAAAAAGATGAATCAACCGATAAATCAATAAAGTAAAAAAAGATGAATCAACAGATAAATCAATAAAGTAAAAAAAGATGAATCAACAGATAAATCAATTAAGTAAAGAAAAGATGAATCAACAGATAAATCAATAAAGTAAAAAAGATGAATCAACCGATAAATCAATAAAGTAAAAAAAGATGAATCAACCGATAAATCAATAAAGTAAAAAAGATGAATCAACAGATAAATCAATAAAGTAAAAAAAGATGAATCAACAGATGAATCAATAAAGTAAAAAAGATGAATCAACCAATAAATCAATAAAGTAAAAAAAGATGAATCAACAGATGAATCAATAAAGTAAAAAAGATGAATCAACCAATAAATCAATAAAGTAAAAAAAGATGAATCAACAGATAAATCAATAAAGTAAAAAAGATGAATCAACCGATAAATCAATAAAGTAAAAAAAGATGAATCAACAGATAAATCAATAAAGAAAAAAAGATGAATCAACAGATAAATCAATAAAGTAAAAAAAAGATGAATCAACAGATAAATCAATAAAGTAAAAAAAGATGAATCAACAGATAAATCAATAAAGTAAAAAAAAGATGAATCAACAGATAAATCAATAAAGTAAAAAAAAGATGAATCAACAGATAAATCAATAAAGAAAAAAAGATGAATCAACAGATAAATCAATAAAGTAAAAAAAGATGAATCAACAGATAAATCAATAAAGAAAAAAAGATGAATCAACAGATAAATCAATAAAGTAAAAAAATGATGAATCAACAGATAAATCAATAAAGTAAAAAAAGATGAATCAACAGATAAATCAATAAAGTAAAAAAAAGATGAATCAACAGATAAATCAATAAAGTAAAAAAAAGATGAATCAACAGATAAATCAATAAAGTAAAAAAAAGATGAATCAACCGATAAATCAATAAAGTAAAAAAAGATGAATCAACAGATAAATCAATAAAGAAAAAAAGATGAATCAACAGATAAATCAATAAAGTTAAAAAAAGATGAATCAACAGATAAATCAATAAAGTAAAAAAAAGATGAATCAACAGATAAATCAATAAAGTAAAAAAAGATGAATCAACAGATAAATCAATAAAGTAAAAAAGATGAATCAACCAATAAATCAATAAAGTAAAAAAAGATGAATCAACAGATGAATCAATAAAGTAAAAAAGATGAATCAACCAATAAATCAATAAAGTAAAAAAAGATGAATCAACAGATAAATCAATAAAGTAAAAAAGATGAATCAACCGATAAATCAATAAAGTAAAAAAAGATGAATCAACAGATAAATCAATAAAGAAAAAAAGATGAATCAACAGATAAATCAATAAAGTAAAAAAAAGATGAATCAACAGATAAATCAATAAAGTAAAAAAAGATGAATCAACAGATAAATCAATAAAGTAAAAAAAAGATGAATCAACAGATAAATCAATAAAGTAAAAAAAAGATGAATCAACAGATAAATCAATAAAGAAAAAAAGATGAATCAACAGATAAATCAATAAAGTAAAAAAAGATGAATCAACAGATAAATCAATAAAGAAAAAAAGATGAATCAACAGATAAATCAATAAAGTAAAAAAATGATGAATCAACAGATAAATCAATAAAGTAAAAAAAGATGAATCAACAGATAAATCAATAAAGTAAAAAAAAGATGAATCAACAGATAAATCAATAAAGTAAAAAAAAGATGAATCAACAGATAAATCAATAAAGTAAAAAAAAGATGAATCAACCGATAAATCAATAAAGTAAAAAAAGATGAATCAACAGATAAATCAATAAAGAAAAAAAGATGAATCAACAGATAAATCAATAAAGTAAAAAAAAGATGAATCAACAGATAAATCAATAAAGTAAAAAAAAGATGAATCAACAGATAAATCAATAAAGTAAAAAAAAGATGAATCAACAGATAAATCAATAAAGTAAAAAAAAGATGAATCAACAGATAAATCAATAAAGTAAAAAAAAAAAAGATGAATCAACAGATGAATCAATAGAGAAAAACAGATGAATCAACAGATAAATCAATAAAGTAAAAAAGATGAATCAACAGATAAATCAATGAAGAAAAAAAGATGAATCAACAGATAAATCAATAAAGTAAAAAAAGATGAATCAACAGATAAATCAATAAAGTAAAAAAGATGAATCAACAGATAAATCAATAAAGTAAAAAAGATGAATCAACAGATAAATCAATGAAGAAAAAAAGATGAATCAACAGATAAATCAATAAAGTAAAAAAGATGAATCAACAGATAAATCAATAAAGTAAAAAAGATGAATCAACAGATAAATCAATGAAGAAAAAAAGATGAATCAACAGATAAATCAATAAAGTATAAAAAAGATGAATCAACAGATAAATCAATGAAGAAAAAAAGATGAATCAACAGATAAATCAATAAAGTAAAAAAGATGAATCAACAGACAAATCAATAAAGTAAAAAAGATGAATCAACAGATAAATCAATAAAGTAAAAAAGATGAATCAACAGATAAATCAATGAAGAAAAAAAGATGAATCAACAGATAAATCAATGAAAAAAAAAAGATGAATCAACAGATAAATCAACAAAGTAAAAAAAGATGAATCAACAGATAAATCAATAAAGTAAAAAAAGATGAATCAACAGATAAATCAATAAAGTAAAAAATATCAATCAACCGATAAATCAATAAAGTAAAAAAAGATGAATCAACAGATAAATCAATAAAGTAAAAAAAGATGAATCAACAGATAAATCAATAAAGTAAAAAAAAAGATGTATCAACAGATAAATCAATAAAGTAAAAAAGATGAATCAACCGATAAATCAATAAAGTAAAAAAAAGATGAATCAACCGATAAATCAATAAAGTAAAAAAGATGAATCAACCGATAAATCAATAACGTCCAAAAACGTCATAAAGGTGACGACGAGGACGGCTGCCTCTCCAGTAGCTCAGCAGCCATTTCTATAATTTTTCTGTTTTTATTAATTTTTTTTACTATAATTTTTTAAATGGATACTTCTGAACATGTGGAGAATCGTCTTGT
This sequence comes from Callionymus lyra, assembly GCF_982586985.1. NCBI lineage: Eukaryota > Metazoa > Chordata > Actinopteri > Syngnathiformes > Callionymidae > Callionymus > Callionymus lyra. The sequence goes on from NC_141821.1 coordinate 7,111,915, forward strand.
TTACTCAAGAGAGGATCTACTGTCGCTGAAGTCAATGACACGGGCTGGAGATCGACACGAGATCCCGATCGAACTTCAGCGCCGTTATCGTGGCTGTCGAGCAGGGAAGCGGCTAAAGGCTAAGCTAACGGACAATCGGAGACGTCACAGACCAACGATCCCAACGATCACGATGAACGTCAATTCACTGACGAATAAGATGGACGAGCTGTCTGCCCTCAACAACCAGCGGATCTACAGAGAGAGCAGCTTGTTGATCTTCACGGAGACGTGGCTCACTCAGCTGACTCCGGACTCACTCCTGGAGCTGCCGGGTTTCAGCTCCGTCAGAGCGGACAGAGACTCAGACGCTTGTGGGAAGCGCAAAGGAGGAGGTCTGATCATGTACGTGAATAAACGCTGGTGTAGTCCGGGACACGTTACTGTAAAGAAAGTCTCGTGTTGTCAAGATTTAGATCTGTTGGCTGTCAGCATGCGTCCATATTATCTACCGCGTGAGTTCAGTCACGTGATCGCGCTGTGTGTCTACATTCCTCCGAGCGCTGCGGCTGCATCTGCCTGTGAGAAGATCCACACAATGACAGCTCGACTTCAGAATCAACATCCTGACGCGTTTATCATCATCTCTGGAGACTTAAATCATGCCAACCTGGACTCTAATCTGCCTACTTTCCATCAGGCTGTGGATTGTCCCACCAGGAATAACAGGACAATTGACCTTCTTTATTCCAACTTGAAGGACGCCTACAGAGCCAAACCTCTTCCTCCACTTGGAAGGTCCGATCATAACCTGGTCCACCTTCAGTCACAGTACATTCCTCTGGTGCAGAGACAGACTGTGACCACTAAGACAATCAGAAAGTGGACACCAGCTGTGGAGGACGCCATCAGAGACTGCTTTGAAACAACAGACTGGGATGTGCTGCCGAGGTCTCATGGTGAGGACATCGAGGGACAGACACACTGTCTAACAGATTATTCAAATTTCTGCTTGGACGTTGTCGCCCCTACTAAGACTGTCCGCTGTTACCCTAATAATAAACCGTGGGTAACAAAGGAGGTCAAGGATGTCCTTAACAGGAAGAAAGTGGCTTTCAGGAGCAGGGACAGGGACGCCATGAGATCAGCTCAGCAGGAGGTGAAGCGATGCTTGAGGGAGGCAAAGGACACCTACAGGAGGAGGTTGGAGGAGAAGCTGAGCCGAGAAGAAATAAGAGAGGTCTGGGATGGTGTTAAAACCATCACTGGACACAAGACCAAGGCCTCTCTGACTGCAGTGGACACGGTGGAGGAGGCAAATGGACTGAACAACTTTTTCAACAGGTTTGAGCAGGTCACCTCACCCTCACTGCTGCCTGCCTCAGGACCTGCCCCACCTTCTTGTGCCCCCTCAGCTCCACAGAACCACTTCCCAGCTTCACCTCACTCCAGGTACAGGATGTACTTCGGAGGATTCGTCCAGGGAAGGCTGCTGGTCCTGATAAGGTGTCTGCTCGACTGCTAAAGACCTGCGCTGCTGAACTAGCTGAGCCACTACAGCATGTCTTCAACCTCAGTCTACGGCTGGGGAAAGTACCAACTCTGTGGAAGACTTCCTGTATCGTTCCAGTCCCTAAAAAGATCCGACCAAGTGTGCTGAACGATTACAGACCGGTGGCACTGACTTCGCAGCTGATGAAGTCACTGGAGCGGCTGGTCCTCAAACATCTCAGGCCACAAGTCCAGCACGCGCAAGACCCTCTGCAGTTTGCCTACCAGCCAGCAGTTGGTGTGGAAGATGCCATCCTTCACCTCCTGCATCGGACCTACTCCCACTTGGATAAAGGAAGCGGTTCAGTGAGAATCCTGTTCCTGGACTTTTCTAGTGCCTTCAACACTATCCAACCCACTCTGCTGCAGGACAAACTGACTAAGATGCATGTGGACCCTGGTCTGGTCTCCTGGATTACGGACTATCTTACTGATCGACCACAGTATGTCAGGCTGAAGGATATCAAGTCTGACACTGTGGTGTGCAGTACAGGAGCACCTCAGGGGACAGTACTGGCCCCTCTCCTCTTCACCATCTACACTTCAGACTTCTGCTACAACTCAGAGCTGAGTCTCGTCCAGAAGTATGCTGACGACACTGCCATTGTTGGATGCATCAGGGACAACAGCGAAGACGAGTATAGGAGTCTGATAAGTGACTTTGTGGACTGGAGTGAGAGGAACCACTTGCAGCTGAACACCTCAAAGACCAAGGAGCTGGTCTTGGACTTCGGGAGGTCCAGGACAAAGCCACGTCCAGTGTCCATCAGAGGCGACGAGGTGGAGATAGTGGACAACTATAAGTACCTCGGTGTGTGGATGGACAGTAAACTGGACTGGTCCTTCAATACAGACCATGTATATAAGAAAGTTCAGAGTAGACTGTACTTTCTGAGGAGGCTTCGATCATTTAACATCTGCAAGAAGCTCCTCTGCATGTTCTACCAGTCTGTGGTGGCCAGTGTCATGTTCTATGCTGTGGTGTGTTGGGGTGGAAATGTGTCCAAGAGGAGTGTCAACAGGTTGGACAGGTTGATCAGGAGGGCTGGCTCTGTGGTTGGAATGAAGCTGGACTCACTGGTGACAGTTGCTGAGAGGAGATCACTGAACAAACTACTGTCCATCATGGATGATGACAGTCATCCTCTGAACACTGTCATCAGTGAGCAGAGAAGCAGAATGAGTGCACAAATGCTCCTACCCAGGTGCAAGACAAATAGACTCAGGGACTCATTCATCCCTCGGGCTATTAAGTTGTACAATTCTGAGTTTGGGGGCAGGAGTGGAGTGAAAGTATCTGGATGTTCTGTTCCATGTTAGTCTTTGTATCCTTTGTCTTTGTTTTTCTTTGACTCTATGTTCTTTGTCTTTATCTTTATACTTAGATTGTGTCATCTTCTTCTGCTTATGTTCTTTTCTTATTTTATTTTTTATGTATTATTTTTTATTGTTTATGAAAAATTGCTGGCTACTGGAAAAAAAAAAATTCCCGAAGGAGACCTCCTGAGGGATCAATAAAGTTTTACCTTACCTTACCTTACCTTAATAAAGTAAAAAAAGATGAATCAACAGATAAATCAATAAAGTAAAAAAGATGAATCAACCGATAAATCAATAAAGTAAAAAACGATGAATCAACAGATAAATCAATAAAGTAAAAAAAAAGATGAATCAACAGATAAGTCAATAAAGTAAAAAAGATGAATCAACCGATAAATCAATAAAGTAAAAAAAAAGATGAGTCAACAGATAAATCAATAAAGTATAAAAAAAGATGAATCAACAGATAAATCAATAAAGTTAAAAAAAAGATGAATCAACGGATAAATCAATAAAGTAAAAAAGATTAATCAACAGATAAATCAATAAAGTATAAAAAAAAGATGAATCAACAGATAAATCAATAAAGTAAAAAAGATGAATCGACAGATAAATCAATAAAGTATAAAAAAAGATGAATCAACAGATAAATCAATAAAGTAAAAAAAAAGATGAATCAACAGATAAATCAATAAAGTAAAAAAGATGAATCAACCGATAAATCAATAAAGTATAAAAAAAAAGATGAATCAACAGATAAATCAATAAAGTAAAAAAAAAGATGAATCAACAGATAAATCAATAAAGTAAAAAAAGATGAATCAACAGATAAATCAATAAAGTAAAAAAAGATGAATCAACAGATAAATCAATAAAGTAAAAAAAGATGAATCAACAGATAAATCAATAAAGTAAAAAAAGATGAATCAACAGATAAATCAATAAAGTAAAAAAAAGATGAATCAACAGATAAATCAATAAAGTAAAAAAAAGATGAATCAACAGATAAATCAATAAAGTATAAAAAAGATGAATCAACAGATAAATCAATAAAGTAAAAAAAAAGATGAATCAACAGATAAATCAATAAAGTAAAAAAGATGAATCAACCGATAAATCAATAAAGTATAAAAAAAAAGATGAATCAACAGATAAATCAAAAAAGTAAAAAAAGATGAATCAACAGATAAATCAATAAAGTAAAAAAAAAGATGAATCAACAGATAAATCAATAAAGTAAAAAAAAAGATGAATCAACAGATAAATCAATAAAGTAAAAAAAGATGAATCAACAGTTAAATCAATAAAGTAAAAAAAGATGAATCAACAGATAAATCAATAAAGTAAAAAAAAGATGAATCAACAGATAAATCAATAAAGTAAAAAAGATGAATCAACCGATAAATCAATAAAGTATAAAAAAAAAAGATGAATCAACAGATAAATCAATAAAGTAAAAAAAGATGAATCAACAGATAAATCAATAAAGTTAAAAAAAAGATGAATCAACAGATAAATCAATAAAGTAAAAAAAAGATGAATCAACAGATAAATCAATAAAGTAAAAAAAGATGAATCAACAGATAAATCAATAAAGTAAAAAAAGATGAATCAACAGATAAATCAATAAAGTAAAAAAAGATGAATCAACAGATAAATCAATAAAGTAAAAAAGATGAATCAACAGATAAATCAATAAAGTAAAAAAAGATGAATCAACAGATAAATCAATAAAGTAAAAAAAGATGAATCAACAGATAAATCAATAAAGTAAAAAAAGATGAATCAACAGATAAATCAATAAAGTAAAAAAGATGAATCAACAGATAAATCAATAAAGGAAAAAAAACGATGAATCAACAGATAAATCAATAAAGTAAAAAAAGATGAATCAACAGATAAATCAATAAAGTAAAAAAAAAGATGAATCAACAGATAAATCAATAAAGTAAAAAAAGATGAATCAACAGATAAATCAATAAAGTAAAAAAAAAGATGAATCAACAGATAAATCAATAAAGTAAAACAAAGATGAATCAACAGATAAATCAATGAAGTAAAAAAAAAGATTAATCAACAGATAAATCAATAAAGTTAAAAAAAGATGAATCAACAGATAAATCAATAAAGTAAAAAAAGATGAATCAACAGATAAATCAATAAAGTAAAAAAAGATGAATCAACAGATAAATCAATAAAGTAAAAAAGATGAATCAACAGATAAATCAATAAAGTAAAAAAAGATGAATCAACAGATAAATCAATAAAGTAAAAAAAGATGAATCAACAGATAAATCAATAAAGTAAAAAAAGATGAATCAACAGATAAATCAATAAAGTAAAAAAGATGAATCAACAGATAAATCAATAAAGGAAAAAAAACGATGAATCAACAGATAAATCAATAAAGTAAAAAAAGATGAATCAACAGATAAATCAATAAAGTAAAAAAAAAGATGAATCAACAGATAAATCAATAAAGTAAAAAAAGATGAATCAACAGATAAATCAATAAAGTAAAAAAAAAGATGAATCAACAGATAAATCAATAAAGTAAAACAAAGATGAATCAACAGATAAATCAATGAAGTAAAAAAAAAGATTAATCAACAGATAAATCAATAAAGTTAAAAAAAGATGAATCAACAGATAAATCAATAAAGTAAAAAAAGATGAATCAACAGATAAATCAATAAAGTAAAAAAAGATGAATCAACAGATAAATCAATAAAGTTAAAAAAAAAGATGAATCAACAGATAAATCAATAAAGTTAAAAAAAAAGATGAATCAACAGATAAATCAATAAAGTAAAAAAGATGAATCAACAGATAAATCAATAAAGTAAAAAAGATGAATCAACACATAAATCAATAAAGTATAAAAAAGATGAATCAACAGATAAATCAATAAAGTATAAAAAAGATGAATCAACAGATAAATCAATAAAGTAAAAAAGAGATGAATCAACAGATAAATCAATTAAGTAAAAAAGATGAATCAACAGATAAATCAATAAAGTAAAAAAAAGATGAATCAACAGATAAATCAATAAAGTAAAAAAGATGAATCAACAGATAAATCAATAAAGTATAAAAAAAGATGAATCAACAGATAAATCAATAAAGTAAAAAAAGATGAATCAACAGATAAATCAATAAAGTAAAAAAAAGATGAATCAACAGATAAATCAATAAAGTAAAAAAAAGATGAATCAACAGATAAATCAATAAAGTAAAAAAAAGATGAATCAACAGATAAATCAATAAAGTAAAAAAAGATAAATCAACAGATAAATCAATAAAGGAAAAAAAACGATGAATCAACAGATAAATCAATAAAGTAAAAAAAGATGAATCAACAGATAAATCAATAAAGTAAAAAAAGATGAATCAACAGATAAATCAATAAAGTAAAAAAAGATGAATCAACAGATAAATCAATAAAGTAAAAAAAAAGATGAATCAACAGATAAATCAATAAAGTAAAACAAAGATGAATCAACAGATAAATCAATAAAGTAAAAAAAGATGAATCAACAGATAAATCAATAAAGTAAAAAAAGATGAATCAACAGATAAATCAATAAAGTAAAAAAAGATGAATCAACAGATAAATCAATAAAGTTAAAAAAAAGATGAATCAACAGATAAATCAATAAAGTAAAAAAGATGAATCAACAGATAAATCAATAAAGTAAAAAAGATGAATCAACACATAAATCAATAAAGTATAAAAAAGATGAATCAACAGATAAATCAATAAAGTAAAAAAGATGAATCAACAGATAAATCAATAAAGTAAAAAAGATGAATCAACAGATAAATCAATAAAGTAAAAAAGATGAATCAACAGATAAATCAATAAAGTAAAAAAGATGAATCAACACATAAATCAATAAAGTATAAAAAAGATGAATCAACAGATAAATCAATAAAGTAAAAAAGATGAATCAACAGATAAATCAATAAAGTAAAAAAGATGAATCAACAGATAAATCAATAAAGTAAAAAAGATGAATCAACAGATAAATCAATAAAGTAAAAAAGATGAATCAACAGATAAATCAATAAAGTAAAAAAGATGAATCAACAGATAAATCAATAAAGTAAAAAAGATGAATCAACAGATAAATCAATAAAGTAAAAAAAGATGAATCAACAGATAAATCAATAAAGTAAAAAAAAGATGAATCAACAGATAAATCAATAAAGTAAAAAAAAGATGAATCAACAGATAAATCAATAAAGTAAAAAAAAAGATGAATCAACAGATAAATCAATAAAGTGTAAAAAGATAAATCAACAGATAAATCAATAAAGTATAAAAAAAATATGAATCAACAGATAAATCAATAAAGTAAAAAAAGATGAATCAACAGATAAATCAATAAAGTAAAAAAAGATGAATCAACAGATAAATCTATAAAGTAAAAAAAGATGAATCAACAGATAAATCAATAAAGTATAAAAAAAATATGAATCAACAGATAAATCAATAAAGTAAAAAAAGATGAATCAACAGATAAATCAATAAAGTAAAAAAAGATGAATCAACAGATAAATCAATAAAGTATAAAAAAAAGATGAATCAACAGATAAATCAATAAAGTAAAAAAAGATGAATCAACAGATAAATCAATAAAGTATAAAAAAAAAGATGAATCAACAGATAAATCAATAAAGTAAAAAAAGATGAATCAACAGATAAATCAATTAAGTAAAAAAGATGAATCAACAGATAAATCAATTCAGTAAAAAAGATGAATCAACAGATAAATCAATAAAGTATAAAAAAAAAGATGAATCAACAGATAAATCAATTCAGTAAAAAAGATGAATCAACAGATAAATCAATAAAGTATAAAAAAAAGATGAATCAACAGATAAATCAATAAAGTATAAAAAAAAAGATGAATCAACAGATAAATCAATAAAGTAAAAAAAAAGATGAATCAACAGATAAATCAATAAAGTATAAAAAAAAGATGAATCAACAGATGAATCAATAAAGTATAAAAAAAAGATGAATCAACAGATAAATCAATAAAGTAAAAAAAGATGAATCAACAGATAAATCAATAAAGTAAAAAAAGATGAATCAACAGATAAATCAATAAAGTAAAAAAAGATGAATCAACAGATAAATCAATAAAGTAAAAAAAGATGAATCAACAGATAAATCAATAAAGTAAAAAAAGATGAATCAACAGATAAATCAATAAAGTAAAAAAAGATGAGTCAACAGATAAATCAATAAAGTAAAAAAAGATGAATCAACAGATAAATCAATAAAGTAAAAAAAAGATGAATCAACAGATAAATCAATAAAGTAAAAAAAAAGATGAATCAACAGATAAATCAATAAAGTAAAAAAAGATGAATCAACAGATAAATCAATAAAGTAAAAAAAGATGAATCAACAGATAAATCAATAAAGTAAAAAAAAGATGAATCAACAGATAAATCAATAAAGTAAAAAAAGATGAATCAACAGATAAATCAATAAAGTAAAAAAAGATGAATCAACAGATAAATCAATAAAGTAAAAAAAGATGAATCAACAGATAAATCAATAAAGTAAAAAAAGATGAATCAACAGATAAATCAATAAAGTAAAAAAAGATGAATCAACAGATAAATCAATAAAGTAAAAAAGATGAATCAACAGATAAATCAATAAAGTATAAAAAAGATGAATCAACAGATAAATCGATAAAGTAAAAAAAGATGAATCAACAGATAAATCAATAAAGTAAAAAAGATGAATCAACAGATAAATCAATGAAGTAAAAAAAAGATGAATCAACAGATAAATCAATAAAGTTCTAGTCAAGACTCCCCCCTCTGACGGGTGAGTCGCTGAAATGACTCCCACGTGGGTGACCTCGCACACGGGTGAGTCTAAACCCTGAGGCTGGTCTGTAGCTGTCAATCATCGTCTCAGAACATCCCGAGTGCGTCGCGTTGACAGCTTGAACTTTGACCCTGAACTTTCACAAACTGGAAAAATCTGCTTCTTCCCTCATGAACCTGGAACCATGTTGACATGATGACATAATGTTATAGACACAAGCTGTCGTGAGGGGGGGAGGAGGGGGAGGAGGGGGAGGAGGGTGAGGAGGGTGAGGAAGGTGAGGAGGGTGAGGAGGGTGAGGATGGGGAGGAGGATGAGGAGGGTGAGGAGGGTGAGGAGGGTGAGGAGGATGAGGAGGATGAGGATGGGGAGGAGGATGAGGAGGATGAGGAGGATGAGGAGGGGGAGGAGGGGGAGGAGGGGGAGGAGGGGGAGGAGAGAGGGGAGGGTGAGGAGGATGAGGAGGATGAGGAGGGTGAGGAGGGTGAGGAGGATGAGGAGGATGAGGAGGGTGAGGAGGATGAGGAGGTTGAGGAGGATGAGGAGGGTGAGGAGGGTGAGGAGGATGAGGAGGGTGAGGAGGATGAGGAGGGTGAGGAGGGTGAGGAGGATGAGGAGGGTGAGGAGGATGAGGAGGATGAGGAGGATGAGGAGGGTGAGGAGGGTGAGGAGGATGAGGAGGGTGAGGAGGATGAGGAGGGTGAGGAGGGTGAGGAGGATGAGGAGGGTGAGGAGGATGAGGAGGGTGAGGAGGGTGAGGAGAGTGAGGAGGGTGAGGAGGATGAGGAGGATGAGGAGGGTGAGGAGGATGAGGAGGATGAGGAGGTTGAGGAGGATGAGGAGGGTGAGGAGAGTGAGGAGGGTGAGGAGGATGAGGAGGATGAGGAGGGTGAGGAGGATGAGGAGGATGAGGAGGTTGAGGAGGATGAGGAGGTTGAGGAGGATGAGGAGGATGAGGAGGGTGAGGAGGATGAGGAGGTTCAGGAGGATGAGGAGGGTGAGGAGGATGAGGAGGATGAGGAGGATGAGGAGGGTGAGGAGGGTGAGGAGGATGAGGAGGATGAGGAGGATGAGGAGGATGAGGAGGATGAGGAGGGTGAGGAGGATGAGGAGGGTGAGGAGGGTGAGGAGGATGAGGAGGATGAGGAGGGTGAGGAGGATGAGGAGGGTGAGGAGGATGAGGAGGGTGAGGAGGGTGAGGAGAGTGAGGAGGGTGAGGAGGATGAGGAGGATGAGGAGGGTGAGGAGGATGAGGAGGATGAGGAGGTTGAGGAGGATGAGGAGGTTGAGGAGGATGAGGAGGGTGAGGAGGGTGAGGAGGATGAGGAGGATGAGGAGGGTGAGGAGGATGAGGAGGGTGAGGAGGATGAGGAGGGTGAGGAGGGTGAGGAGAGTGAGGAGGGTGAGGAGGGTGAGGAGGGTGAGGAGGGGGTGAGGAGGGTGAGGAGGGTGAGGAGGGTGAGGAGGGTGAGGAGAGTGAGGAGGGTGAGGAGGGTGAAGAGGGTGAGGAGGGTGAGGAGAGTGAGGAGGGTGAGGAGGGTGAAGAGGGTGAGGAGGGTGAGGAGAGTGAAGAGGGTGAGGAGGGTGAGGAGAGAGAGGAGGGTGAGGAGGGTGAGGAGAGAGAGGAGGGTGAGGAGGGTGAGGAGGGTGAGGAGGGTGAGGAGAGTGAGGAGGGTGAGGAGGGTGAAGAGGGTGAGGAGGGTGAGGAGAGAGAGGAGGGTGAGGAGGGTGAGGAGAGAGGGGAGGGTGAGGAGGGTGAGGAGAGAGTGGAAAACCAAGCAACACGGGGAGAACGTACCAACTGACCGGGAAGCGAACCAACAACCTTCTCGCCGCGAGACGATCTGATCGCTGCGCCGCCGTCAGTCATGAATTCAAAAGCGTGAAAGTGACGCTAGTGACGCTTCAGACGCTGATGTAACTTCCAGGGTTTATTCTCGGGCGAGAAGTGAACCCATGGTCTCGTGACTCTGACGCAACGATGGCTCATCACGTCTTTCACAACAAAACCCTGGTCGTGTGCTCACGTCCGGGGGGTGTAATGTGGGGTGAGGGGGGTGCTATGAGAGGGGTCACCGCCGGAAAGCGTGCGACACTCCTGGCTCCCGCACCGGCGGGTTTTCTGGGCCCGAAAGCGTGACCCTGTAATTTGTGAACCAGTCACGCAGCTGCCGACTCTTTCCTGTGTCAACTTTTAGCAGCGGTAGCGGCTGCGGCCCGCGAGCTCCGACCAAAGTGGCCTGCGGGTGGGAGGCTCTGCAGCCGCTCGTGTTAAATGTTCGTCCCAGAAAAACAACACGACTGCGCTGGCAAAGTACGGTTAGTGAGTCCGAGTGCGTTTTTTATTTTTTTCGAGCGTGAAGGTCGCCGGTTCGGATCCCACCTCCGGGTTGAAAACCGAAGGAATTCCTCTCGCAAGAATTCCTTTTGAGCCGTTTGTGCGGAAGGTTGGGTTCCGTGTGACGTGTGTTCTCCGGCAGACTCTGAGGTCGCGGCAATAAAAGCTACTTGTCACTGAATAACAACCATAAACCACCAAGCGTATCATTTGCTCTCTTCACTGGCTTCTGAAAATCCATTTCAGGAACTCTGGGAGTTGCCGAGTGGGTCGGCCCGGTTCTACACGAGCTCTTGAGATCAGAAGTTTCTCTGCAGGAACTCGTGTTCTACGGTCTTTGATACCGAGACGTTCACTCCGATGTTTTACTTCTTACAACATGTTGTTCAAATACTTTTCACAGTGAAAGAGTCAAATACTATGAAGTGCCATCTAGTGGTCCGACACTGTATCATGAAGCCTCATTAACACATGAATAGTTTATATTATTAGTATGAACATTCGACTGAATGAATGAACCCATGAGCTTCAAACATGTATGAAACTTTTTCTCCAAGATAAAAAGTATTAATATTATTATTTCTATATTTAAAATATATATATATATATTTTCTTAAACTGTATTCAGAAAAAAAACCAAACGATCAATTTTTACTTCTATTATTGATTTAAATATGTTGTACTTCTTAACTTATTATTAAATAATATGTCATATATAAAATAATATTTAATATGTTTATGGTGTTTATTTTAACTTAATTCATTTATTACTATTTTTTAATTCATTTCTTTATGAAGCCACAGATTTGTAATGATGGGTCTGTGAGGCTTCACGAACCTGACTCACTATTTTGAAAGTCCACTAGATGGCACGCTCTTTAGTCTGTGACCCACTTTCAAAACCAATAGCTCCACCTAGTGGTCTTTCTAAATGAAGACGCTGTATCACGATACATTATCAGCTGTTTCATGAAGCTTCAACTAAACAAACATCTTTGGTTAAGTCGTCGATCAACCCCGAGACGTGAGAGAAACTGCAGTAGCTCAATCTTACCACTGATGTGTCGATGAAGCTTCATGAAACAGTGTCATGGTTATTAAGAGGTCATAAGGTCAGGGTCGATTTAAAAAAATGATGTCTATGATGATACAGTGTCTTCATTTTGACCACTAGATGTCGCTCTCCTTTCTTTGGTTCTGGCAGGCATCATTTTTAAACAGAGAGTGACATCTAGTGGTCAAAATGAAGACGCTGTATCGTGATACTTCATCAACTGTTTCATGAAGCCTCTTCAACACGTCGCCACAGGTCACTCAGTGTGAGCTCCTGCAGTGAAGACGGGTAGAGTCAGGTAGAGTCGGTTAGAAGTCAGCCCGCGGGACAAGATAGTCGGTCGGTCTAGACGGGTTAAAAAGATGGAGGTACCGTCTCTCTTGACTCTCTGGCCCACCAGCAGCTCCCTCTTCTCCAGTATGAGCTGAACAATGGCCTTGCGTTGTGTGTTGACCTGTTGAAAGAGCAAAAACAGGCCATTAACGACCGCCGGGTTTATTATGACGGGCCTGGCACCGGTCCCGGACCCAGGTCCCGCTGCCATGCTAGCTCGCAACGTCTCGCGCGTGTTTATAGTGCATTCCTGCCGTCTCTGTCTCTTTCTGCCGAGCCAGCGGAATCGAGGGGTTACTGGCAGCGGGCCCGCCTGGTGACCCGGGCCCGGTAAGAAGAGATGCAGGAAGAGCTTAAGTCAACGGCTACTGTGGAAATGAGGGGCACAGAACCACGACTTGTCAGGCGCTCATGCGGACCGTGAGGGGGGCCCCTCGGGAGCCGCTCCAGGATCAACACTCCACGTGTCCAAGGTTTGGGGGTGTTAGAGTGTGAGAGGGAAGTGTGTGAGTGGGTCTGTCTGCAGGACACACAGCCCGACCTGTCTCGCCATCTGGTTCTGAAAACATCCAAAGAGGACTTTTTTTCCATTTAAAGTGTTTTCACTTGATGATGCAACTAGAGGTTAGTATTGACAACTGCTGATATGATACGTATATTACCTATCACGATACATATTATGATACATATCACAATATATGTCATGATATATATCACGATATATATCACGATATATATCGTGATATATATCACGATACATATTATGATACATATCACAATATATGTCATGATATATATCACGATATATATCACGATATATATCACGATACATGTTATGATACATATCACAATATATATGTCATGATATATATCACGATATATATCACGATCCAAACTACGATACATATCAAGATACATATTATGATACATATCACAATATATGTCATGATATATATCACGATATATATCACGATACATGTTACGATCCAAACTACGATACATATCACAATACATATTATGATACATATCACAATATATGTCATGATATCACGATACATGTTACGATCCAAACTACGATAAATATCAAGATACATATTATGATACATATCACAATATATGTCATGATATATATCACGATATATGTCATGATATATATCACGATATATGTCATGATATATATCACGATATATATCACGATATATATAACGATACATGTTACGATCCAAACTACGATACATATCAAGATACATATCATGATATATATCACGATACATGTTAAGATACAAACCACGAAACATATTATGATACATATCATGATATATATCACGATACATGCTATGATCCAAACTACGATACATATCAAGATACATATCATGACATATATCACGATACATATCAAGATACATATCATGATATATACCATGATATATATCACGATACAAACTACGATACATATCAAGATACATATCATGATATATACCACGATACATGTTAAGATATAAACTACGAAACATATCAGATATATATCACGATACATATTATGATACATATCACAATATATGTCACGATATATATCACGATACATGTTACAATACAAACTACAATACATATTATGATACATATCATGATATATATCACGATACATGTTACGATACATGCTACGATACAAACTATGATGCATATCAAGAAACATATCATGATATATATCACGATACATATCACAATACGTGTTATGATACAAACTACGATACATATTAAGATACAAATCATGATATATATCACGATACATATTATGATACATATCACAATATATGTCATGATATATATCACAATATATATCTGATGTATATCATGATACATATCACCATATATATCGCGATACATATTACGGTACATATAGTAGTAACAAGGATATATGTGTAGTATTGTCCAGTACTTGACTCTGGTGTTGTGATAGTGTAGTAACAAGTATATATGTATAGTATTGTCGATTACTTGACTCTGGTGTTGTAGAACTTACATGACTCTTGAAGTCGTAACTGCTTTCATTTGTTTTTAACCAAATATATATGTCCAAACATCAGCTTTAAAAGCTCACTGTATCCTCTCGTCCTCAGTCATCGCCAGGATTTAATTGTTGGTTTAGCTGCGAAGGATGTAACGACTGCTGCCATCTAGAGGCCCGAAGTGTAATTGCCACACAAAAAATTGAAAAACACTGTGAAATATTAACTTTTTTACTCTAACTTTAAAGTTCTTCTTATTTTAATTTAAACAAACTACATTCAAATATAAGGAAATAAGAACGATAACTATAACCTACACTATAAATATAAACTATGATAAAATATATATATACTGTTTATTACTGTTATGATCTCTTTAAGTATGTTGACTCTCTTGTATGTTTACATCTCTCAGTGAGTTTAAACTGTGGAATTTTAGTCAACAAATCTTTATTTACAGTGAAAATCAGTAAAGTGTGGAAAAAAAAGCCTTCAGATTGGTGACCCCTGACCCCTGCGCGCTGCTAATGGTTCTGACTCGTGGAGCTCCAGAACCGCATCAGTGAGTTGAGATAAAGTGCAGCAGCAACTGGCACCAGAGCCATTAAACATGGCGGGTGAGGGGGGAGCGAGGGGGAGACAAACTTATTCCAACAGACTCGTGGAAAAAAAAAAAAAAGTGAGTTTGAGACAAACCTGCTCGAGTCGCTCCTGCAGGATCTTGAAGGACTGGGACAGGTCCCGCGTCTGCCTCCAGGTCCAGGCCGTGAAGAGCGCGCTGCAGGCGGCCAGAGACAGAGCCAGCAGCGCCAGTGAAGCCCACAGCACCCGCAGCTGGCGCACTCGCCTCCGCTGCAGAATACGATGCATGTCGCTGCCGCAGACTCACCGCCGCTGGGAGCCCCCCACCGGGGTCCGCGCGTCCATCCTGGCGTGTGTTAGTCCCGGGTCAAGACGAGGACACGAGCCGGCGGATCTCGGGTCAGATCAGCGCCACCATCCTCGGCGCTCGCACATCGCAGTGCGCGGCAACTGTTGCATCCTCGCGACTCTTGTGGTCCCTTTAAAAAAGCGCCCGCTGGGGGGTCACGCTATCGCACGCACACGCGCACACACGCACTGGGGCTTGAACTTTCCGTGCGCTCTCAGATGTCGCGATATTAACGTGCATCCGCCGTGGAACAAATGTGAGCAGAAGAAAACACACGCACCGGTCCTGGTCCTCCTCCCTCTCCTCCTCCTCCTCCCTCTCCTCCTCCTCCCTCTCCTCCTCCTCCTCCTGCTTCACCTCCTCCCTCTCTTCCTCTCCTCCTCCTCTCAGCACTTTCAGCAACTTGCAAATATATCAGCGGCACTTCCTACTCTGACCGCATGGTGGCGACAGAGTCCGACTAAAGATGCGGTTTCGTCTGTAGTAAGTAAGTAAGTAATTTTTATTTGTAGAGCGCTTTTCCAGACCAAGGTCACTCACAAAGCGCTTAAACAATCAAAACAATATTCAATAAAGTATATACTTTAAAGATCAAGATAAAACTGATAACACAACAGGAGTTCCAGAAAATCAAGGAAAAGCTTGAACAAATAAAAACGTCTTAAGATGTTTCTTAAAGGAGTCAGTAGATCCATCAAGCACAAAGAGAGAAGAAGATGGTTCCAAAGCTTAGGAGCAACAGCCTAGAAGGATTTCTCTCCTCTGGTCCTGAACCGTGTTCAGGAACCATCAGTACATTCTGATCCACAGACCTCAGGGCCCGAGCTGGAGTGTAAGTCTGGATCAGATCACTGATGGAAGGTCTGACCATGAATAGATCTGGAAGTAAGAACCAGAATTTTAAAATGATCCTGAAAGAAACTGGCAGCCAGTTAAGAGTTTTAAGGATCGGAGAAATGTGAGTCCTTCTACTAGAGCGGGTCAGAATTCTCGCTGCAGAGTTCTGAATCAACTGCAGGCGAGACAGATCCTTCTTGTTAAGACATGAAAACAAACTGTTACAATAGTCCAGGCGAGAAGATACAAACACATGGATTATAAGATCCAGATCATGTTGTGACAACATTTTCCAAAGTTTAGAGATTTTTCTCAGTTGAAGGAAACAGTTTCTGGTCAGTTTTCTTCAGTGTTGAACAAGAGACATGTCTTTATCAAATACAACACCCAGGTTTCTCAGGCTCAGTTTGACAGACTGACCTAAGTCACCCATGCTCTGACTCAACCCTGGAATTGTATCATCAGGAGCAATCACCAGAGTTTCAGTTTTATCCTATGAGTGTTTTCACTCATTGTTTGATTTCTAGCAAACAATTGACTAAGTTCAGCCTCTGGGGCTCAGTTGGATCAAAGGATCAGTAGAGCTGGATGTCATCAGCAAAAATGTGATAAGAAACATCAGGAAATCTCTGAATGATTCTACCGAGGGGAATCAAGTACAGCAAAAACAATAAAGGACCAAGAACAGAACCGTGAGGGACTCCACACAACATATCTGCCGATTCAGACCTCATTTGATTGGCAGATACACTAAAACTGTGCCCAGAAAGGTATGATGAGAACCATTGTAACACAGACCCAGACAGTCCCACTTCATCCCTCAGTCTTCTCAACAGGATCTGGTGATCAACTGGGTCAAAGGCTGGGGACAGATCCAAGAGAACCAGAACAGTGGATTTACCCGAGTCAGCCGACATCATGATGTCACTGGACACCTTCAGTAAAGCTGTCTCCGTAGAGTGATGTTTACGGAAGCCAGACTGAAACTTCTCATGGATGTCGCTCTGATCCAGGAACAAAGACAGCTGCTCAGACACCACCTTCTCCAAGATCTTGGACAAGAAAGGGAGCTTAGACATAGGCCTGAAATTACTGAGGTCAGTTGGGTCTAAGACTGGCTTTTTGAGCAGAGGCTCCACAATGGCATGTTTAAATGCATTGGGAAATACCCCTGTGGAAAGGGAGAGGTTCACCATATTGGTAACCTAGGGGCCAATTACCTTAAATACTTTGATAAAAAGCCTACAAGGAAGGACGTCATCTGAGCAAGAGGAGGGTTTCATCTTGTTCACTAGTGCTGAAATATCACCCAAAGATACAGCAGTGAAGGAAGACCAAGAGGAGGAGAGGGGCTCAGAGACAGTAGGGGTTCCAAACAAAGGGGGAGAGATTTTCTCTTTGATCAATTGAATTTTGGCAATGAAAAATCTCAACAACATGCTTTTGTAGTGTGTGCACGTGTACTGATTATACTGTATATTTATCATATTTTTATTTATTTTTGTGTTTTTTTCATTTTCAACAAATATGTGTGTTGTGTGACTCTATTGTAATATCAGTGTGTGTGTGTGTTGTTGTGATGTGTGACTCTATTGTATCATCAGTGTGTATGTTGTTGTGATGTGTGACTCTATTGTATCATCAGGTGTGTGTGTTTTGTTGTGATGTGTGAGTCTATTGTATCATCAGTGTGTGTGTGTTGTTGTGGTGTGTGACTCTATTGTATCATCAGTGTGTGTTTGTACAAAACTCTCTTTTCATTGAAATATTGACATTAGAAAATGATCTTAAGCTCCGCCAACTGAAAACACTTTGTTGTTCTGGAGATTAAATCTTGTTGACCATAAACACAGCCACTCTGCTGTGATTAGTCAAGCATGTAGGTTTGTCACCATGCGTCATCAATGGTCTCCACCTCCAAGGGACGTGTTGTATAAACAAAGCGGGCGTGATTAAAGCTGGAGGAGTGAAGCCATTATTACGTCATAATGGAATCTCGTAACCTCTTGTTCGCCCAGATTTCAGAGCATCTTGAGAGGAAGATTCAAGATTTGAAACATCAGGAGAGTTGTTTTTTCACATAAGTCTCCCTTTAATTGATTATTATTTTTGTTTTATTATCATTCGTATTTATAATTATTATTTATTGCTTTTATTATTATCATTTTCATGTATTGTTTTTTATAATTATTTTTTAATCTTTGTACTGTTTGTCTTAATATAATGTGAATTTTTTTGAACCGCTGTGATAACTCAATGTGAGAACAACGAAGGTATACATAATCATATCTTGAGTTTGAGATATATTTCAAAGATTCTTAGTTTGTGGTTTAAGATTAAGATTAAGATTGTTTGTGTGGGGGTAGACATTTTAAATCATTTGTTTGTGTCGTTTTGACTACTGTAAGCGTTTATTTTCGTGTCTAAACAAGAAGGATGTGTCTCGCCTGCAGTTCATACAAAACTCTGCAGCCAGAATTCTGAGCCGCTCTAGTAGAAGAACTCACATTTCTCTGATCCTTAAAACTCTTCACTGGCTGCCAGTTTCTTTCAGGATCAATTTTAAAATTCTGGTTCTTACTTTCAGATCTATTCATGGTCAGACCTTCCATCAGTGATCTGATCCAGACTTACACCCCAGCTCGGGCTCTCAGGTCTGTGGATCAGAATCTACTGATGGTTCCTGAACACGCTTCAGGACCAGAGGAGAGAAATCCTTCCAGACTGTTGCTCCTAAACTAAGGAATGATCTTCCTCTGTGTTTGACAAACATTAACGACTTACTTACTTCTATGTAACTAATGCTAGCTGTTGTACGACGGCCAACGATATTCTCAGATAAAGATTTTAATCCTGATGAAACAGGAACTGATTGATCTACTCAATTTCTACTGAATTTCAGACCAAAACGTTTTTTTCTGTTGGTTATTGCTTCTATATTTTCTTCTCTCGTGCTGTGTTCTCTTGGATTATGTATTTTGTCTTTGTTTGTTTACTTTTTGTAGTGTTTTGACATACTTTTCATTCCCAATTTTTTTTTTTCCAGGTCAATGTTTTTGCACCATTTTTGATTTATTTGTTGGCTACAGAATATTTCTGTCAAGAAATTGGACATAATTCAATGTATTATTTTCTCTTTTTTTTCGAAAAAAACATCTTCTTACTTCTTGCTGCTAAAACGTGTATTTATCCGTCATCAGTTGTGTTAATTCAGTTGTTTATTTTCTTCAGTCTCCTCTTTCATTCTCTTCCTGTTTTCTGGTTCCATGTTTGTGTCTTTGTCATCATTCTTTTCTTACCTTCTGGTTAAATCGTTTTTTGCTCTGGTATGTTTGTTATTTTTCATTCCACACTCACTGTGAAGACTCTCTGTCCAGTAAATACAGATCATTTCAAACCAAGAGACAGTGAGTTCCTTAGAACCAAACGTATTTTGATGAGTTTGCAACTTAAGATTTAATATTATATACAATATTTTCCAAATACTATACGATATATTTAGCTCACCGTACGATTCAATACAATATTTTACAAATACTATATGATATATTTAGCTCACCGTACGATTCAATATTATATTTTCCTAACACAATACGATATATTTAGCTCACCGTACGATTCAATATTATATTTTCCGAACACAATACGATATATTTAGCTCACCGTACGATTCAATATTATATTTTCCTAACACAATACGATATATTTAGCTCACTGTACGATTCAATATTATATTTTCCTAACACAATACGATATATTTAGCTCACCGTACGATTCAATATTATATTTTCCGAACACAATACGATATATTTAGCTCACCGTACGATTCAATATTATATTTTCCTAACACAATACGATATATTTAGCTCACTGTACGATTCAATACAATATTTTCCAAGTACTATACGATATATTTATCTCACCGTACGATTCAATATAATATTTTCTGAACACAATACGATATATTTATCTCACCATACGATTCAATATAATATTTTCCAAATACTATACGATATATTTATCTCACCATACGATTCAATATAATAATTTCCGAACACTATACGCTATATTTATCTCACCGTACGATTCAATACAATATTTTCCAAATACTATACGATATATTTAGCTCACCGTACAATTCAATACAATATTTTCCAGCACAATACGATATATTTATCTCACCGTACGATTCAATATAATATTTTCCAAACACAATACGATATATTTATCTCACCGTACGATTCAATACAATATTTTCTGAACACAATACGATATATTTAGCTCATCATACGATTCAATATAATATTTTCCGAACACAATACGATATATTTATCTCACCGTACGATTCAATACAATATTTTCCAAAAACTATACGATATATTTAGCTCACCGTACGATTCAATACAATATTTTCCAAATACTATACGATATATTTAGCTCACCGTACAATTCAATACAATATTTTCCAGCACAATACGATATATTTATCTCACCGTACGATTCAATACAATATTTTCCAGCACAATACGATATATTTAGCTCACCGTACGATTCAATACAATATTTTCCAAATACTATACGATATATTTAGCTCACCGTACGATTCAATACAATATTTTCCAGCACAATACGATATATTTAGCTCACCGTACGATTCAATACAATATTTTCCAGCACAATACGATATATTTAGCTCACCGTACGATTCAATACAATATTTTCCAAATACTATACGATATATTTAGCTCACCGTACGATTCAATACAATATTTTCCAGCACAATACGATATATTTAGCTCACCGTACGATTCAATACAATATTTTCCAGCACAATACGATATATTTAGCTCACCGTACGATTCAATACAATATTTTCCAGCACAATACGATATATTTAGCTCACCGTACGATTCAATACAATATTTTCCAGCACAATACGATATATTTAGCTCACCATATGATTCAATATAATATTTTCCAAATACTATACGATATATTTAGCTCACCGTACGATTCAATACAATATTTTACAAATACTATATGATATATTTAGCTCACCGTACGATTCAATACAATATTTTCCGAACACAATACGATATATTTATCTCACCGTACGATTCAATACAACATTTTCCGAACACAATACGATATATTTAGCTCACCGTACGATTCAATACAATATTTTCCAAATACTATACGATATATTTAGCTCACCGTACGATTCAATATAATATTTTCCGAACACAATACGATATATTTAGCTCACGTAAGATTTAATAAAATATTTTTCCAAATACAATACGATATATTTATCTCACCGTACGATTCAATATAATATTTTCTGAACACGATACAGAGGTTTAATCGCAAAACGAAAATAGACGAAAGCTGTGAATATTTGCATGTTAATTATATTTTACACACTTTGTTGTGAAAATATATATATCGAAATATATCGCCTGTAATAACAAGACTCAATAAAAGTACTTAATGACAGAAAATGACAATTTTCAAAGGTCATTTCTTTCAGATGCAACTTGATCAGTGATTGAAATAAAGACATTTTGTGAATATTTTCCCCACATTTATTCATAACATCCTTAAACACTTCACACTTGTAGACGAACGGGAAACACTCGGAGCGACACCATCACATGATTAGAAAACGCAAAAGAAAAATCACTTTGACATCTTGAAAACCAGTAGAAAAATATAACCTCCACGTTTATTGTTCGACTCCTCGGTTTTATTGCAAACATCTTTGGATCCACGTTAAGATCTCGGCGCGGTGTAATTTATAGCTTGGGGTCTGGAACTGCGCTGGAACGTTTGCGGACAAAGTCGGATATAAATACCTCTGACCGACACCGTGTTGACGTTTCAATCTGCCGCTGCATGTGAACGCACACGCACACATGCACACGCACGCACACACACGAATAAAAAAAACATTGAAAAAAATGTAAATAAGAAACCATAGAAATGTAAGAAAGAATAAACAGAAACTACAAATCAGTAAGTTGTTCTTTCTTGTTTAGAGAGAAGCAAAACAAACTAAATATAACCTCTCGCTCAGACGGTATTCATTAGACTCCTGGAGGGAATTCAACTTTTTCTTTTTTTTTCCAGCGCGGGATATAAAGCAGGAGCCGAGAGGAGCCACTCGCAGGTTCAAAGACGCCACCTGAGCCAAGACTTTCCCTTTTCTTGAAATTCCAGCACATGGAGCTTCAGACTCCAGACTTCCTTCTCTCGAGTCCAGACCCCAGAGCTGCCGTTTTGGCTCCTCCAGCAACTATTTACTGGTGAAGAACCTTCAGTGGAAAAAAAAACGACAGGAACGCCAACATTGTGCCACAACAGCAGGAAGACGGGAGCCAGAGCAGGAAACAGTGCTCGGATGCTACATCAGTGCTACACAAACTCTTACTCCAGCTACAATATTGCAGAGTATTTTTCCATCGACTATATGTAAGAAAAAAACAACGTGTTGTCTACCGCCCCCTTGTGGCCGCCTCTAGTAGTGATCAATGTCTCACGGATTGTGTTTTAGTTGCTTCATATTATTCAATGAATTTAACAATTCAAATACTCAAACTCTTGAATTGTGTTTATTGAGATGTTGTTGTTTTGTCTATTTAGTTTAAAGTATTTATTGTTTAACAAGCTCGCATGGATTCAAAATGGTTTCCAGCAGCAGTTTTTTCGCAACAGATTCCCGAAAAAAATGACGAGGAAGTCGCTCAGAGCTAAACGAAGGTCGACAACGTTGTATAATATTCGAGCTTGAATCAAAAACTGCAATATTTTTTTCAAATGAATTGATTTGATAGAGTTCATAGTTCACTCAGAGTGTAATGACAACGTTTCATGAATCTTGGAGGAGTGCACGAATGCTCCTCCCATGATGCAACACTAATAGACTCAGGGCCTCATTCGTTCCTGAGTCTATTAGACTTTATTATTCTGAGTTTGGGGGCAGGAGTGAAAATATGATTCTATTCTATGTTAACCTTTGTATCCTTTTAAATCTATGTTCTTTATTGTTGTTTAGATTTCATCCATCCATCCACCCATCCATCCATTTATCTGTCCATCCTTCTATCCATTCACCCATCCATCTATTTATCTATCATCCATCTATTCATCCATCCATTTATCTGTCCATTCATCTATCCATTCACCCATCCATCTATTTATCTATCATCAATCCACCCATCCATCTCTTTATCTATCCATCCATTCACCCATCCATTTATTTATCTATCATCCATCCACCCATTTATCTATCCACCCATCCATCAATCCATCCATCCATCTATTTATCTTTCCATCCATCCATCCATTCACCCATCCATCTATTTATCTATCATCTATCCACCCATCCATCCATCTATTTATCTATCCACTCATACTTCACGAAGCCTCAGTAGTCTCTCTAAGTTTTGGTATAATCCACAGGTTTAGGTGTAAAAGTTCTAAACCCATCAAATCCTTTAGGAAGCAGGAGTGTTTAAAAAACATGTGAAATAGTAACAAAGGTAAATATCGACCTCAAGGGGGCAGTAGAGTTTTCAAAAAAACAATATGTTGTTTTTTTTTCATCTTAATTAAAATATCAAGGTTGATAACAGCTTTAAAACGACAGTTGAGGTTAAAGGTTCACAGACGGTCAAGAGTGTTGAGAATCGTACACAAACTACACACTCACCACTGAACTACACACTTGTGCGTCAACTATAGTTTGTTACTAGTGGCAAATACAGTGAGCGTGAACAAGATTGTTTTTAATCTACCGACACAGAAGAATCAGGTCATAGTGCAATTTAAACTATTATAAACTATTAGTGTAAACGTGTTAACTGAGCCCCGCCCCTTTAAGAAACACACACTGTTTACGCTTTATATTTTGTTAAGGTCAGAGGTCAGTGGAGAACAAGTGTCCATATAAATAAATCATTGATTGACTCGATTTATGGAAGTATATCAGTGACATCAGAACATTGAATTAAAAAAATGATCAATTTATTATTAAACTATTTTTAAACATGGATTTTTTTTTTAAATAGTTGAATTCAATAATTTTTATATAAAAAAGTTTTTATTTTTTATTTAATTGAAACAAAAATCAATATTTTTGAATTATATGTATTTTTTAATACATATAATTTATAGTATTTCTTTTTAAATCAATGTGTTTTAATTCAGAGCCTTTTATCTTTTAACCATAATGTTCTTTTTGTATTTAAAATACTTTATCATTCAAAAAACAACTTTATTTTATTATTCAAATAACAAGAAAGACGATTTTTTTTTTTTTTTTTTTAGAAAATGTATTTCTGAATTATTGGAACAAGAATATCAAACAATTAACTTAATTGTCCAAAAATTAAGCTTCATGATATAGATATTATTGTATTCAATTATTAAATAGAAAATGCAATGCTTAAAAAAAACACTTATTTAACATATAATATTTGAATTTTAAATTAAACCATTTGAATATTCTGGCACTGGTTAACTTTACCATAAATGTTTTGTTCACATCGTTGAGATATTCTCCGGTGCATTAAAGTAGAACTACGCAAGTTTAATAGGATGTTTCTGGCGCCACTCGGTGTCAGAAGAGTGCGACTGCAATGCCCTGAAATCTCAGCTGTCTCAGCACAAATATTTACTATTACGAGTATTCTTCGACTTTGGAGTAAATGAAGCTGCAATACATGAAGCTGGATTGATCAATGGCTGGTCATAATGTTCTTGCATCATCACAATGATTTAAGATGTTTTTAGTGTAAAATATAAACAACTTTAAAGCTAAGGCGCTATATAAATATAGATCATTATTATTATTATTATTATTAACGCAGGTATTATGGCGGAGAAAATGGGCGGGGCTTAGTCAACTCCTGATTGTCATGAACCTGCTGCACCTGCGACCCCCGCTCAAGGTTGCGCCAGGTTCTCCAGCGCCTCCCCGTGGCAGCACATGTAGTGGTAGCCCATGTCGGAGGTCACGTCCCAGCAGCCCTGGCTGAGGTAGAAGTCCAGCGACGGCTTGTTCCAGTCCAGGACGGTGAAGTTGAGCTGGTTGCAGCCGGCCGCCATCCCCAGCTACGGCGAGAGAGTCGTCGTCAAGACAACGGTTGGCGAGGATCATTCACCTGAGGAACTCACCTGAGCCACCTTGCTCATCAGCGCCTTCCCGATTCCCTTCCCTGGAACACACGTGTCAATCATCTCTCGTCCAATCAGAGTCCAGAGAGGAACGGCGGTCAAATGACTGACTTTTGATTAGTAATTACATTCTTAGTGCTTCATTATTTTAATACCGTTGTTTATTTTTACAATTTGCCTTTTTGTCAAATCGTTTTTCTTGTTCCTTTGTTGTCGATTAATTGCGATTAATTCAGTCCAGTAATATTTGTTTTTTGTTTTTTTACTTTTCTCTTAAATTTTTAAATAGCCTTATCATCTTTTTGACACCTTCTGTTTATAATTTGTCTGTTGTTCTTGTACTTGAGTTATCGATTCATTGCGATTAATTAATCATAATAATTGTTCTATTCCATGTAATCGCATTAATCAATTATTTTTTCTTTTTGTTTACGATTTCCATTTATTTACAATTTAACCTTTTGTAAAATCTTTTGTTTTCTTTGGTGTTGCTTGTCTTGTGAGTGAGTTGTCGAATAATTGCGATTAATTAATCATAATAACTTTTCTATTCCATTTAATCGCATTCATCCATTATTTTAATGTTTTTGTTTATGATTTAAACTTTTCTAAAATCTCTTGTTTTTTGTGTTGCTGGTCTTGCGATTGAGTAATAGATTACTTTTGATTAATTAATCTTAATAATTTTTCTATTCCATGTTATCGCACGAATAAAAAAAAAATCATTTGATTTTCCATTATGTAAAATATGTTGAATTTTTGGGATTGTTCATCTTGTGATTGAGTAGAAGATTAATTGTGATTAATTAACCATAATAAATGTTCTATTCCATTGAAACGCATTAATTAATGATTTTTTTAATTTTTTTATGATTTACCCTTTTGTAAAAAATGCAGTGATTTTGTGTTGCTGGTCTTGTGATTAAGTTGTCGATTAATTGCGATTAATTAATTACAGTCCTAGTTAGTGCTTTATTTAATCCATTTGTATAAAAACTATATGACTTGTTGTTGTTGTAAGATATAATATTATTAGATATATAGTGATCTGACTCTTGAATGAATAAATAAAGGGAAGTTGGTCTGTTAGCATGTTAGCATGTTAGCATGCGTGGTCACCTCTGAAGTCGGGCATCACGTACAAGTCCTCCATGAACACAGACCTGCCCTTCCACGAGCTGTAGGAGAAGAAGTAGAGAGCGTAGCCGACCTTGGTGTGACCTGCAGCCAAACACCACAATTAAAACACAATTGTCGTTTACAATCATCACAAATGTAGCCTAGCTACTGACCACTGCGCAGGAGACCTTCTGACTCACTGCAGAACGCATGGCTAATTTTCACCGCGACTGCTCGTCATTAACACTAGAGTGAACCTGCAGTGGTCAGTGTCAGCTGGAGGAGGTCAAAGGTCTTCACGGAGAAGCAGCGGAGGGAACGACCGCGTCGTCATGGCGACTCGTGGAGGTTAAAGATGTTTGTTACATAAGTGTCTTTGAGGAGAAATAAATGAGTGACAGGAAGTGACTGACGTGGACGGATGGAAAAATGCGTCACACATGAGAACAGAGACGAACATGAAGACGACAAGATGTTCAACACGCACTGGTTGACGGACGAGTCACAGAAGAAGTACATCTGTAAATAAATGTTTTTTAAGTTTTAATAATTAAGGTCAATCATTTCTATATAGATATATATAGATAGTTGTCTTAGACGGAGCTGAGGTGGAGGCAGTGGAGTCCTACAAGTACCTTGGCCTGTGGTTGGACAATAAATTGGACTGGACAACACACACCAACCACCAGTACAAAAAGACCCAGAGCAGGATGTATTTCCTAAGGAGACTGCGGTCCTTCAACATCTGCAGTTTTATCAATCTGTCGTCTCCAGCATCCTCTTTCACACCGTGGTATGCTGGGGGGGCAGCATATCCAAGAGGGACTCATCCAGACTGGACAAACTCATCAGGTGGGCAGGCTCTGTGGTCGGCAATAAACTGGACTCTCTGGTGTCGGTGGCAGAGAAGAGGACAAACTGATGGACATCATGGATGACACCAGCCACCCTCTGCACACTGTCATCACCAACCAGAGGTTCACTCAGAGACTGCTGCTCCCCAAGTGTAGGACCAATAGACTGAGAAACTCCTTTGTTTAATCATTAAATACATGTGTTTTATTGTAAGTATATAGATAAAATATATATATATATATATATATATATATATATTTTACAATACAATTATTTCATTAAATAAATGTTTTTATTAAGTAATTATTGTTGTATTCAATCAAGTATATCAATATTCCTGGTCTGGAAAAAAGCGCTATACAAATAAAAATGACTTACTTACAATACAATTATATCATTAAATAAGTTTTTTTTAATTGTTTTATTTAATCAAGCATATCGATATACTGTTTATACACATTTTTTACAATACAATTATATCATTAAATAAAAAAATGTGTTATTGTTGTATTTAATCAAGTATATCGATAAAGGTTGATTTTAAATGCGAATACAATTATATCATAAAATTAATGGGTTTTTTTACGAACAGAGTTTAATATGAAAACATTTGAACAATTAAAAAATACTTTTTCTAAAATTAATATACTTTAATTGTATTTTTTTCTGACAGCTAACTATCTTATTTTGTGTTTATTATTGTATCAACTCTAAATAAAATGTCTTCAAAATAAATGTAAGCAACATTAACATCAGATTTATTTGACACCAAAGTTTATTTTGCGCAAGTTTATTTTATGTTGATGTTTCGTACTTTACTGTTTCCGCCTCATCACATGATAGTCTGTGCGTCACATGATTGGCTGAAAGATCGATCCAATTTAAGATTTGAATTTAAAAGACTGTAAAAAAATAAATAATTTAGAAATTATATTTGTGAACTATTGGAAATATAATATTTAACTCTGTGTAAAAAATAATTAAATTTAAAACAAATTATCCAGAATAAAATAAACATATTCAAGCCTTCGATATTAACTGAGTTATAAAAGAAGATTAAATATTAATTCTTGTGACGTCACATCTGCTCACCTTCTTTGGACTTGAGCTCCTCCGGAACCTCAGCCATGATGCCATGGAAGAAGGGGTTCTTGGAGAACCCGTCCTGCTCCAGATCTGCTCAACATCACGCACGTCACTTCTCGACCTCTGACACGCGCGCGCACGTTACCTCTCTGCGTGACTTTCACCTGGTCCAGCACTTTCTCGTACTCCGCCAGTTCCTGCGCACAACCACACGCGCTCCGTCATCACGTCACCGCTCTGACGTCACGAAGCCTCACCATCATCATGCGGTACACGTCCTTGCAGTCCTCCAGGCTCGCGGCTCGGATCGAGAAGTCCATGGTCGAGGCTGACGGTTCTTCGGACCGGAAGACGAGAGTGGAGCCGAGCGGCTCACAGCGCCCCCACGTGGACGGAGGAGGAAGCGGGCGTGTAACCCGAGGGAGCGATGACGTCAGACTGGTGTTTACGTCTGAAGAGCGTCGTCTTGTTCCGCAGTACTATTAGTTCACCACTAGAGGGCTCTGTGCACAACATGATGCGTGAGAGAACAAAATACCGTATTAAGGTTCTCGTTGTCAAGTGTACTGAGTATAAGTAAAGTAGGTATACTACTAAGGTGTATGTACTTTTACTAACACTACTCTACACTAAGTTTGAAAATGTAACCGTTTACAGATGTGCAATTCAACTATATTCAAAGTACTAATCAGTATGTATTCTCTATACCACCAATGTGTTAGTATATAATTCTAGTACGTATTTTGGTTTATTAAAGTATTCTTAAACTATATTCAAAGTAGTATTCAGTATGTATTCTCTATACCACCAATGTGTTAGTATATAATTCTAGTACATATTTTGGTTTGTTAAAGTATACTTAAATTATATTCAAAGTACTAGTCAGTATGTATTCTCTTGACATCAATGTGTTAGTATATAATTCTAGTACGTATTTTGGTTTATTAAAGTATACTTAAACTATATTCAAAGTACTAGTCAGTATGTATTCTCTATACCACAAATGTGTTAGTATATATTTCTAGTACGTATTTTGATTTATTAAAGTATACTTAAACTATATTCAAAGTACTAGTCAGTATGTATTCTCTATACCACAAATGTGTTAGTATATAATTCTAGTACGTATTTTGGTTTATTAAAGAATACTTAAACTATATTCAAAGTACTAGTCAGTATGTGTTCTCTTTACCACCAATGTGTTAGTATATAATTCTAGTACATATATTTTGGTTTATTAAAGTTTACTTAAACTACATTCAAAGTACTAGTCAGTATGTATTCGTTATACCACCAATGTGTTAGTATATAATTGTAGTACATATTTTGGTTTATTAAAGTATACCTAAACTATATTCAAAGTACCTCTATACTAACACTGTACTAGGGTTATACTTCTAGTACGTATTTTACTAAACTGAAGTACACTTAAAGGGTATTCAAAGTACAGTATTTTCTATACTTCCAATGTAGTAGGTATACACCTATAGTACATATTTTACTCAATTGAAGTACACTTATATCTGGAGTAAACTGTTCTAGATATGTATACCTTGTACATATTTTACTAAATAGAAGTATACCTAGGTATATTCAAAGTACAGTAATCTATATATATTTTAAATGTGTTAGATATTCACTTCTAATACTTAATACGTAATTTATGAAACTATACCTAAAGTAAATTGAGAACAAACGGTTTTATATACTACCAGTGTATTAGATATGTACTTCTTGTACATATTCTACTTAATTGAAGTGCAGTTAATCATCAAATTCTTTATAAATTTACACATCAATCGTTTTCATTATTTTAACTTAAAAATAACTCACACAATGTCCTTTTGATTTACTAACTAAAAATTTATAAGAAGAATTTTTTCTTATTTTATTTGTTTCACTCGACCAAACTAATGCAATTAGAAAGGTAAAGATGACTTGATACGTTTGAAAAAACAAACCCACAGCAACAAACGTGTGACTAACTGCACGTGAACATGTTTTCCAAACTTTTAAAACAGTATTTATTCTTTATAAACACTCTTGACACGAGAGATACACGTTGAATGTTTAAGTCATATTTTAGCAAATGTTGCTTTAGACGCCGGCAGCGAATCCATAGTGTTTGTGGTTGTTTTGAGTCAAAGTCACTGCCGTGTTATCCTAACATTGAACATTAAACACGTGCAGCACATGCAGTATGTTGTTCTAGGACCGCAGGCCATTTACACAAATCCTGCTCATTGAACTTCAAGAGTAAAAAAAACCCATTAAATATCAGACGATACAAGTATTTGTATCACAACTTTAGTTTTCATCTCTTATGTTGGTTACTGGATATTTTCACTCAATAAAACACAGCTAATAAAGCTAATAAAGCTAATAAAGATATTAAGATAATCAAGCTATTGAAGCTAATGAAGCTTATGAGGCTAATGAAGCTAATGAAGCTAATAAAGCCAATTAAGCTAATAAAGCTATTAAAGCTAATGAAGCTAATGAAGCTTATAAAGCCAATGTAAGTAATATGTAAGTAAATTGTATTTATATAGCGCTTTTCCAGGGTCACAAAGCGCTTAAACAACCAAAACACTATTCAATAAAGTAAATTAAAAGGTCAAGATAATACTGAGAACAACACAGGAGTTCCAGAAAATCAAGGAAAAGCCAGCACGAATAAAAACATAAGCTTTTGAAGCTAATGAAGCTAATGAGGCTAATAAAGGTAATGAAGCTAATAAAGCCAATTAATCTAATAACGCTATTGAAGCTAATGAAGCTAATGAGGCTAATAAGGCTAATGAAGCTTATAAAGCCAATGCAGCTAATAAAGCTAATTAATCTTATGAAGCTAATGAAGCCTTTTCTATGTGTTAGTTCCTTTGATCTATGGTTGAATCTATCGTTTCCCTCATTTTATTTTATTTTATTTTATTTTATTTTATTTTATTTTATTTTATTTTATTTTATTTTATTTTATTTTATTTTATCTGATTTGATTTGATTTGATTTGATTTGATTTGATTTTATCTAATCTAATCTAATCTAATCTAATTTTATTTTATTTTATTTGTTTAATCTAACCTAATCTAATCTAATGTTATTTAATTTTATTTTATTTTAAACCCTGTATTTATAATCAGACACTAACAGATAAAGCATGTTTAGAGATCAATGAACGTCGTGAAAGGATGTTGTAGTAGTTGTAAGATTGAAACTATTATGTATAATGATTGTACATACTGTACATGTGTATGTATATATTTTTAATAAACTGTTATAGTATAACTATGATGTATAATAAATGTACATACTGTACACGTGTATGTATATCTTTTCAATAAACCGTTATAGTATAACTATGATGTATAATGATTGTAAATACTGTACACGTGTATGTATATACTTTCGGAAAGCTGTTGTAGTATAACTATGATGTATAATGATTGCACATACTGTACACGTGTATGTATGTATTTTCAATAAACCGTTATAGTATAACTACGATGTATAATGATTGTAAATACTGTACACGTGTATGTATATACTTTCGAAAAGCTGTTATAGTATAACTATGATGTATAATGATTGTTCATACTGTACACGTGTATGTATGTATTTTCAATAAACAATTATAGTATAACTATGATGTATAATGATTGTACATACTGTACACATGTATGTATTATAGTAGAACTATGATGTATAACAATTGTAAATACTGTATACTGTATATATTTTCAATAAACCTTGGCCTTGAATGATGAGGATCAGCTACTCCGAGTCATAGCAAACATTGATCTTCTCTAATGAGATGTTGATATTTCTTCGGCTCATTCTTTCCATCGTCACAGCAGGAGGTTCAGGTCCAAACGCTTACGAGTCGAGAGTCGAGAGACGAGAAGGTTCCACTGGTGAGTTCAAGGAACATCATAAAGTAGTTTACAAGTGTCGAGGTCATGTGACCACATGAACAACTGACACATTTTCTAGCACCGACTAAAACAACAAATATAAATTACTTACTTACTTACTTATATTGAGAAATATAGAACACATTAAAAATAATATAAATATATATATATATATATAATAAATATATAAAAATGAGTAAAATGAAATTAATGAAGAAAAAAAAATCCAATAATTGAAAAAGAAGATAAATATATCAACAACTATAACCATTAGTACAATAAACATTAGTACAATTTCCTATTTGCACACAACTAAAAATAAAGCTTACGCTAATGAAGCCGTCCAATCAGGATCTCTCACGTCAGTGACCTTTTGACCTTTGAGTTGACGGAGAAAATGAATCACGAAACCAAACATTTCCTCCGGTGTGGAGTCAGTGTCACTGTTGTTTCACTTTGACGCAGGAGGTGATGTTTGGATAGAAACACTTTATTTAGTGTTTAGTGAATGACGAGCCTGGTCTGGAAAAGTGCTTTATAAATAAAAACGACTTACTTAGTTACTTACTTACAGTCACATGACTTCTTTGTTGTTGTTTTGAACATTTGAAGCAAAAAACACTTGAAACGTAAAGAGAAACAATAAAGTCATTGTTTAAATGTCTTTTTTTAGTTACATTACACTCACATATTAAAGTTGTATATTTTGTTTATTACGATATTAAAGTTGTATATATTGTTAATTATGACATTAAAGTTGTATACATTGTTTATTACAATATTAAAGTTGTATATGTTGTTTAATACGATATTAAAGTTGTATGTATTGTTTATTACGATATTAAAGTTGTATATATTGTTTAATACGATATTAAAGTTGTATATATTGTTTAATACGATATTAAAGTTGTATGTATTGTTTATTATGACATTAAAGTTGTATGTGTGAATGGCTGTCAAAGCGCTTTGTGACCCTGGTCTAGAAAGGCGCTATATAAATAGAGATTATTATTATTATTATTATTATTTAACATTGTTTATTACAATATTAAAGTTGTATATGTTGTTTAATAGGATATTAAAGTTGTATGTATTGTTTATTACGATATTAAAGTTGTATATATTGTTTAATACGATATTAAAGTTGTATGTATTGTTTATTACAATATTAAAGTTGTATATGTTGTTTAATACGATATTAAAGTTGTATGTATTGTTTATTACAATATTAAAGTTGTATGTATTGTTTAATACGATATTAAAGTTGTATATATTGTTTAATACGATATTAAAGTTGTATGTATTGTTTATTACAATATTAAAGTTGTATATGTTGTTTAATACGATATTAAAGTTGTATATGTTGTTTAATACAATATTAAAGTTGTATGTGTTGTTTATTACGACATTAAAGTTGTATATATTGTTTATTACGACATTAAAGTTGTATATGTTGTTTATTACTATATTAAAGTTGTATATGTTGTTTATTACTATATTAAAGTTGTATATATTGTTTATTACGAAATAAAAGTAAAACGTTTTACGAGCTTAAAGTCGTGTATATTACATTTATTTTGTTATTACATTTTTTATAACAAGAGCATCTGAAGTACCCGATGTTGACTGATAAGAAGAACAAGAAGTGCAAAGAGATAACAAAAGCAAAAAGTATAGATCAAAGGATTCGATGTAAATACAATAAAATACAATCAACATCATAATACATAACTTCTAAGGAGGAGGTAACAAACTTTATTTCACTGTGTCAGCAGGGTGAACAGGAGGGGGCTCAGCAAACAGCCCAGAGGAAACGATGCATGAGGACTTGTCAGGAAGTTGTTGTTCGTGGTTTATGTCGATGGTCTCATTAATAGAGTGTGTAGTTTGTGTAGGTGTTGATATGAAGTGTATGAGCAACACAACCCTCACACACCTGCACCAGGTGTGTTTGTGTTCACCTGGGCTGGTGTTGACTGAAAAGAAAGATGTTTGACGACCCCTGAGTCAGACGCTCAAAGAGCCTCTGGTCGATCTCTGTGACGGAGGTTGATGTTGTTGTCTAGTTGTGTGTTCGTGATGTAAACAACCACGACAAACACACATCAGACGGTGACATTAGTGAGTCTGTGTCCTCGGAGCGTTTCAGACATTTAGAAATAAGAATATAAAGGTTCATATAATTCATGTTTCACTTTGAGCGAGAATTCTCTAGACGTCAAACCTTCACCACGGACCGGCTTGATGTCATTATTAGTTCATGACCCACATAAAGAATAATTACACACAATTCATTCT
This sequence comes from Callionymus lyra, assembly GCF_982586985.1. Lineage (NCBI taxonomy): Eukaryota > Metazoa > Chordata > Actinopteri > Syngnathiformes > Callionymidae > Callionymus > Callionymus lyra. The sequence continues at coordinate 7,146,567 of NC_141821.1, forward strand.
CTTAATTACGACCAATTATTACCACACCAGGACCAGTGCCACGTTTTATTTTTTAAACTGTAACGAGATTTAAGTCGTACATTATCAAGGCATTATATTCATTTATTATGAGAATAAAGCCATATTTATTTATTTATTACTTGATGTAAGTAAGTAAGTAATTATTATTTGTATAGAGCTTTTCCAGACCAGGGTCACAAAGCGCTTAAACAATCAAAACAATATTCAATAAAGTATTTATTTTAAAGGTCAAGATAAAACTGAGAACACAACAGCAGTTCCAGAAAATCAAGGAAAAGCCTGAACAAATAAAAGTGTCTTCAGATGTTTCTTGAAGGAGTCAGTAGATCATCAAACACAGATGTTTCTTGAAGGAGTCAGTAGATCATCAAACACAGATGTTTCTTGAAGGAGTCAGTAGATCATCAAACACAGATGTTTCTTGAAGGAGTCAGTAGATCATCAAACACAGAGATGGTTCCAAAGCTTAGGAGCAACAGTCTGGAAGGATTTCTCTCCTCTGGTCCTGAACCGTGTTCAGGAACCATCAGTAGATTCTGATCCACAGACCTCAGAGCCCGAGCTGGGGTGTAAGTCTGGATCATACAAATACATTTATTACAAGATTAAAGTCGAATATATTACATTTGTTACGTGATTAAAGTCATATATATTTAATTTATTACAAATTAAAATTCGTATGTATTACATGTATTATTATATTTAAGTCATATTTACTATATGTCTCTTTGCGCTTGATGATCTACTGACTCCTTCAAGAAACATCTTAAGACGTTTTTATTTGTTCAGGCTTTTCCTTGATTTTCTGGAACTCCTGTTGTGTTATCAGTTTTATCTTGACCTTTAAAATATATGCTTTATTGAATATTGTTTTGATTGTTTAAGCGCTTTGTGACCCTGGTCTAGAAAAGCGCTATATAAATAAAAATGACTTACTTACTTACTTATTTAACGACATTTTAAGAACAACCTTTGATGTGTTGGATGATCAAAGGAACGGATGGATTCATGTGCGTTGATATCAACAGATAGTTCACAAATGTGTATCTGATCCGCAGTAACTAAAGCTGGCGTTAATAACCAGGTGACGTCATGTGACCTCATGCTGGTTAATGTGAAGCTGCGGGTCAGAAATACCCGAGTTTATAGTTTCTCAAGCCGGTGAGGAATGACTTCACCAGACGACACAAGAAAGATACGAACCTCATTTGTATCGTTTTCTCGTTACAACGAGGGTCACATGACGTTCCAGGGATGACATCATCGACTCTGGCATCGAGCCAAACACAACACCTCGTAAAAAAAGTCTTTACGAGGAAATAAAATACATTTTGATGGTTCGGAACAAAGACTGACGTCAGGAGAAGAAAATGAAAGTCATGCTCAGGGATTATGTTCTTGTTCTTCATGTGTTTTAATGAACAAATGAACAAATGAACAAATGAACAAATGAACAAATGAACAAATGAACAAATGAACAAATGAACAAATGAACAAATGAACAATGAACAATGAACAAATTAACAAATTAACAAATTAACTATGAACAAATTAACAAATAAACAAATAAACAATGAAGAAATGAAGAAATAAAGAAATGAACAAATTAACAATGAACAAATGATCAATGAACAAACGAACAAATAAACAATGAACAAACGAACAAACGAACAAACGAACAAACGAACAAACGAACAAACGAACAAACGAACAAACGAACAAACGAACAAACGAACAAACGAAGAAATAAAGAAATAAAGAAATGAACAAATGAACAATGAACAATGAACAATAAACAAATTAACAATGAACAAACGAACAAATGAACAATGAACAAATAAACAATGAACAAATGAACAAATGAACAAATGAACAAATTAACAAATTAACAAATTAACAAATTAACATGATTATTTATTATCCTTTAGTCTTTTTTATAACATTCTTCATTATATTTGTAGTTTTTCTCTATAAGTGTTTGTTTATAACTGAACTATAACTATAACAAATCTTTGAACAAAGATATTTTACAATTATTTTTCATATGTTTCCTCCATTTTAATAGATGGAAGAATAGATGGTTGGATGGATGGATGGATGGATGGATGGATGGATGGATGGATGGATGGATGGATGGATGGATGGATGGATGGATGGATGGATGGATGGATGGATGGATGGATGGATGGATGGATGGATGGATGGATGGATGGATGGAAGAATAGATGGATGGATGGATGGATGGATGGATGGATGGACGGACGGATGATGGATGGATGGATGGATGGATGGATGGATGGATGGATGGATGGATGGATGGATGGAAGAATAGATGGATGGATGGATGGATGGATGGATGGATGGATGGATGGATGGATGGATGGATGGATGGATGGAAGAATAGATGGATGGATGGATGGATGGATGGATGGATGGATGGAAGAATAGATGGATGGATGGATGGATGGATGGATGGATGGATGGATGGATGGATGGACGGACGGATGGATGGATGGATGGATGGATGGATGGATGGATGGATGGATGGATGGATGGAAGAATAGATGGATGGATGGATAGATGGACGTACGGACGGATGGATGGATGGATGGATGGATGGATGGATGGATGGATGGATGGATGGATGGATGGATGGATGGATGGATGGATGGATGGATGGATGGATGGATGGATGGATGGATGGATGGATGGATGGATGGATGGATGGATGGATGGATGGATGGATGGATGGAAGAATAGATGGATGGATGGATAGATGGACGTACGGACGGATGGATGGATGGACGGATGGATGGATGGATGGATGGATGGATGGATGGATGGATGGACGGACGGACGGACGGACGGACGGACGGACGGATGGATGGATGGATGGATGGATGGATGGATGGATGGATGGATGGATGGATGGATGGATGGATGGATGGATGGATGGATGGAAGAATAGATGGATGGATGGATAGATGGACGTACGGACGGATGGATGGATGGACGGATGGATGGATGGATGGATGGATGGATGGATGGATGGACGGACGGACGGACGGATGGATGGATGGATGGATGGATGGATGGATGGATGGATGGATGGATGTCTACTGTCTCTGAGCCCATCTCCTCCTCTTGGTCATCCTTCTCTGCTGTATCTTTGGGTGATATTTCAGCACTAGTGAACAAGATGAAACCCTCCTCTTGCTCAGATGACGTCCTTCCTTGTAGGCTTTTTATCAAAGTATTTAAGGTAATTGGCCCCTGGGTTACCAATATGGTGAACCTCTCCCTTTCCACAGGGGTTTTTCCCAATGCATTTAAACATGCCATTGTGGAGCCTCTGCTCAAAAAACCAGGCTTAGACCCAACTGACCTCAGTAATTTCAGGCCTATTTCTAAGCTCCCTTTCTTGTCCAAGATCTTGGAGAAGGTGGTGTCCGAGCAGCTGTCTTTGTTCTTGGATCAGAGCGACATCCATGAGAAGTTTCAGTCTGGCTTCCGTAAACATCACTCTACGGAGACAGCTTTACTGAAAGTGTCCAGTGACATCATGATGTCGGCTGACTCTGGTAAATTCACTGTTCTGGTTCTCTTGGATCTGTCGTCAGCCTTTGACACAGTTGATCACCAGATCCTGCTGAGAAGACTAAGGGATGAAGTGGGACTGTCTGGGTCTGTGTTAGAATGGTTCTCATCTTACCTTTCTGGGCGCAGTTTTAGTGTATCTGCCAATCAAATGAGGTCTGAATCGGCAGATCTGTTGTGTGGAGTCCCTCAAGGTTCTGTTCTGGGTCCTTTATTGTTTTTGCTGTACTTGATTCCCCTTGGTAAAATCATTCAGAGATTTCCAGATGTTTCTTATCACATTTTTGCTGATGACATCCAGCTCTACTGCTCTTTTGACCCAACTGAGCCCCAGAGGCTGAACAGCTTAGTCAATTGTTTGCTAGAAATCAAACAATGGCTGAGTGAAAACACTTTACAGCTTAATGTGGACAAAACTGAAACTCTGGTGATTGCTCCTGATGATACGATTCCAGGGTTGAGTCAGTACTTGGGTGACTTAGGTCAGTCTGTCAAACTGAGCCTGAGAAACCTGGGTGTTGTATTTGATAAAGACATGTCTCTTGTTCAACACTGTAGAAAACTGACCAGAAACTGTTTCCTTCAACTGAGAAAAATCTCTAAACTTAGGAAAATGCTGTCACAACATGATCTGGAGCTTGTAATCCATGCGTTTGTTTCTTCTCGTCTGGACTATTGTAACAGTTTGTTTTCATGTCTTAACAAGAAGGAGCTGTCTCGCCTGCAGTTGATTCAGAACTCTGCAGCGAGAATTCTGACCCGCTCTAGTAGAAGAACTCACATTTCTCCGGTCCTTAAAACTCTTCACTGGCTTCCAGTTTCTTTCAGGATCAACTTTAAAATTCTGGTTCTTACTTTCAGAGCTATTCATGGTCAGGCTCCTCCTTACATCACTGATCTGATCCAGCCTTACACCCCAGCTCGGGCTCTGAGGTCTGTGGATCAGAATCTACTGATGGTTCCACGCACACGGCTCAGGACCAGAGGAGAGAAATCTTTTCAGGCTGTTGCTCCTAAGCTTTGGAACAATCTTCCTCTCTCTTTGCGCTTGATGGAGTCTACTGACTCCTTTAAGAAACATCTTAAGACGTTTCTATTTGTGCAGGCTTTTCCTTGAATTTCTCGAACTCCTGTGTTGTTCTCGGTGTTATCTTGATCTTTGAAGTATGTACTGTTTTGAGTATTGTTTTGATTGTTAAAGCGCTTTGTGACCCTGGTCTCGAAAAGCGCTATATAAATATATATTACTTACTTACTTACTTACTTATGGATGGATGGATGGATGGATGGATGGATGGATGGATGGATGGATGGATGGATGGATGGATGGATGGATGGATGGATGGATGGATGGATGGAATTATAGATGGATGGATGGATGTTTATTAGTTCAGCTGAAACTGGAGAATCAACAACATTTAAAACAAAGAAACTCTTTATTACAGAAAAAAATCACATTTAAAAGTTTTAGATTTTTTTGTCCAAACAGACGAAAAGCAACTTTTCTCCTGAAAACAAACCCATGATAGTTTCCAATCGATCCATTATTTCTGGACCTTGAAGGTGGAGAAAAACCCGTGGACTCATTTAGTCGTCGCGACACCTCGTGAAGTTCCAGCCTCAGGTTCTGTTGGAACGACACCTGGTGACGCAGCTTCTCACTCGTAAAACTGAGACAAATGTTTGTGACTCAACGTCTGATTTGACTCCATGATGTGCAAAGAATTAGTCCTTGTTGGAAAAAACTTTTAATCCAGAAAAGACACAAACCATGTGTAGAACATGTGCAGCTCCAAATATTCTGCTTATACTTTATTACTGCGTTTATTACTGCCATTGATCCCTGAGTGTGTTTTGACCAGAGATGTGCATTTGGTATGATTTGTTTTGACTTTTGTGTATTTTGCATTTGTATTTTAGTTTCCATGATTGTGTGTTTTTGTGCAAATTAAAATGTGTATGTATTACATGTATTATTATATTTAAGTCGTATTTACTATATCTCTCTTTGCGCTTGATGATCTACTGACTCCTTCAAGAAACCTCTTAAGACGTTTTTATTTTTCCTTGATTTTCTGGAACTCCTGTTGTGTTTCTCAGTTTTATCTTGATCTTTAAAGTATATACTTTATTGAATATTGTTTTGATTGTTTAAGCGCTTTGTGACCCTGGTCTAGAAAAGCGCTATACAAATACAAATGACTTACTTACTTACTTACATTTATTATGATATTAAAGTTGTATATATTACATTTTTTGAGTATAAAGTCATATAATACATTTATAACAAGATAAAAGTCGTAAATATAAAATGTATTTTATATTTAAGTCGTATTTATTACAATATTACATTTATTGAGATTAAAGTCATATATAACACATATTTTACAAGATAAAAGTCATATATAGGTCCATGACCTCCATAAATACATATGCAGTGGTCTTTGACCTTTGACCCAGAGACAAAATAAGAAATAGAGGTTCAAATAAACATTTTGAAATGTTATATTCCATCATTCAATACGCTGATGTCTTTTCAAAATAACAGCCATTTAAGAATCAACATGTGCCTCAGGACTACAATCAACACTGTGTTACATTTTTACAATAATAATAACAATAATGATGATGAAACATATCATAGTACTTGTATTTGGTTCAGATTTAACTGCTGTAGAAACACTTATTATTATTATTATTATTATGTAGAAATGTATTATGTCTTTGGTTTCCCTGAGTGTGTGTTGACCACCATGTTTTGTGTTTTTTTGTTTTTTGTCTTTGGTTTGCATGAGTGTGTGTTGACCACCATGTTTTGTGTTTTTTTGTTTTTTGTCTTTGGTTTGCATGAGTGTGTGTTGACCACCATGTTTTGTGTTTTTTTGTTTTTTGTCTTTGGTTTGCATGAGTGTGTGTTGACCACCATGTTTTGTGTTTTTTTGTTTTTTGTCTTTGGTTTGCATGAGTGTGTGTTGACCACCATGTTTTGTGTTTTTTTGTTTTTTGTCTTTGGTTTGCATGAGTGTGTGTTGACCACCATGTGTGTTTTTGTGCTTTTCCGTTGGTTCCCGTGAGTGTGTGTTGACTGCCTTGTGTGTGTGTTTTATTTTTTGTTTTGTCTTTGGTTTTAATGAGTGTGTTTTGATCACCAAGTGTGTTTTGATTTTGGTTGTGTCTTTGGTTTTGATTCTGAATGTTTATAGTTAGTTCGCATTATTGAGCTAAAGGCTACATTCAACAATCAATTGTTTGTTTGTTAATTTATTAATAACGTTTATAAGGAAAACATGATGAATTAATTTAAAGACATGTTTCCATTTTTGTTTAATAATAAATAGACGAAAATGAGAAATAAAAACGGACACAGACACAGACACGGACACAGAGACAGAGACAGACACAGACACAGACACAGACACAGACACAGACACAGACACAGACACAGACACAGACACAGAGACAGGCACAGACACAGACACAGACACAGACACAGACACAGACACAGACACAGACACAGACACAGACACCGACACCGACACCGACACAGACACAGACACAGACACAGACACAGACACAGACACAGGCACAGGCACAGGCACAGGCACAGGCACAGACACCGACACAGGCACAGGCACAGACACAGACACCGACACCGACACAGACACAGGCACAGACACAGACACAGACACAGACACAGGCACAGGCACAGGCACAGGCACAGGCACAGGCACAGACACAGACACCGACACAGGCACAGGCACAGACACAGACACAGACACCGACACCGACACCGACACCGACACCGACACCGGCACAGACACAGACACAGACACAGACACAGACACAGACACAGACACAGACACAGGCACAGGCACAGGCACAGGCACAGACACAGACACAGACACAGACACAGGCACAGGCACAGGCACAGACACCGACACAGACACAGACACAGACACCGACACAGACACAGACACAGGCACAGGCACAGACACCGACACAGACACAGGCACAGACACAGACACAGACACCGACACCGACACCGACACCGACACAGACACAGACACAGACACAGACACAGACACAGACACAGGCACAGACACAGACACAGACACAGACACAGACACAGACACAGACACAGACACAGACACAGACAGTCACAGACACAGACACAGACACAGGCACAGGCACAGACACAGACACAGACACAGACACAGACAGTCACAGACACAGACACAGACACAGACACCGACACAGACACAGACACAGACACAGACACAGACACAGACACAGACACAGACACAGACACAGACACAGACACAGACACAGACACAGACACACTGACATGTGAACTGATGTTTGAATCCACACATGATCACATATCATCTCCGGCGTTGATGTTCTTCATAAATGCTATAAATATCAGTGACTGGTCACAGGCGTCTGAGAGGGTGGGGAGGAAGTGAGTGGGTTTTCTTTGGCCGCGACTTCTCTCCGGCTCTGCTGTGAAAACACTGTGTTGCTATAAATAGCTCTGCTGAGGCGTGTTGCTCTTTACGACGAGTAATGATTCTGTTCACTGGACGCACAAAACCAGGAGCAGAGTTTTCATCAGATGACGTCGATAAATAGTTTTCACAGAAGCACTGAAGACAGTATGAGTCAGTGTCTGAGTGGAGAGAAGGAGAAGGAGAAGGAGAAGAAGGAGGAGAAGAAGAAGAAAAGGAAATGAAACCAAGACTCATGACATGTTCATGTGTTTTTGTTTATGTTCTATCGTGCATTATTCAGCTTTAAGTCATTTGAGAAAAAAGACATTCGATTTAGTAAACAATTTTCAACTATAATCCAACAATTTTCAACTATAATCCAACAATTTTCAACTATAATCCAACAATTTTCAACTATAATCAAACAATTTTCAACTATAATCAAACAATTTTCAACTATAATCAAATAATTTTCAACTATAATCAAACAATTTTCAACTATAATCAAACAATTTTCAACTATAATCAAACAATTTTCAACTATAATCAAATAATTTTCAACTATAATCAAACAATTTTCAACTATAATCAAACAATTTTCAACTATAATCAAACAATTTTCAATTATAATCAAACAATTTTCAACTGTAATCCAACAATTTTCAACTATAATCCAACAATTTTCAACTATAATCAAACAATTTTCAACTATAATCAAACCATTTTCAACTATAATCCAACAATTTTCAACTATAATCAAACAATTTTCAACTATAATCAAACAATTTTCAACTATAATCAAACAATTTTCAACTATAATTAAACAATTTTTAACTGTAAAGGATGAATAACTATAAATGTTGAACAACTGATGCTTCAGCCACGTGTAGAAAAAAAACCAACACAAGGAACAACCTCTGAGCAGGAAAAACGAATCTTTGCTTTGGGCAGAGTTTCCTGTCGTTTGTGAAGAAGCAGGAATAAAGTAAAACCTTCTCCGTCCAGCGAAGTCCACGCCCTTGTTGTGAAGGAGAGAGAAGTGAAGCTTCTGTTCCCGTCAAGTTTGAAACCTTCACGCACGATATCGAACCCGTGACCTTCTGCCCAGGAGGTCGTTTGATGAGTCGAACATGGATTCATTTCAGGGAAATGTATAAAATCCAGGAATGAAAATAAAGTACAATATTTCATCAGAACAATAGTTTTTCTTTCTTCTGCTTTCAGGAACAAACACGTCAGTAAAGTTGTTGTTTTCTTTTGGAACTTTTTCACCTTGTTTGTCGTCAGCTCATGCGACGTGTCGTCTCGTGACAGTTTGTTCTCCAGGTCCAGGGGTTGGAAAGAAGCTAGTGAGCAGAAGGCTGCAGTTCATGGAATGTCCACTAGAGGCTGGCCTGCACGAAGTTTAGACGTTTAGTCCTAAACACTAAATTAATTATTCGCACACGTGTTGCTGTTGATACGTTTTGAAGTGTTTTTTTTGTGTTTGACTCGACAAACAAGTAGGAAAATATTGATTCACTTAAATTATTTGTTTTCATGAAACCGTATTGAAATTCAACAGCAGATTTTAATTTCCGGCTCTTCATGGCAGCAGTTATTATGTTCTCCGCATGCTAAGAAACTGTGAGATCCTGATGATGACTGAGGACGAGAGGATACAGTGAGTCCAGCAGCTTTTAAAGCTGGTGTTTGGACATATTTTGGTTTGAAAACAAATGAAAGCAGTTACGACTTCGTCAAGAATCATGTGGTCTGTAAATACTACAACACCAGAGTCAAGTACTGGACAATACTACACATATATATTTGTTACTACACTATCACAACACCAGAGTCAAGTACTGGACAATACTACACATATATCCTTGTTACTACACTATCACAACACCAGAGTCAAGTACTGGACAATACTACACATATATCCTTGTTACTACACTATCACAACACCAGAGTCAAGTACTGGACAGGCACACAGGCACACACTAACACACGGGCACACACTAACACACTAACACACAGACACACACTAAAACACAGAACACACTAATACACAGGCACACACTAAAACATTACACACACTAACACACTAATACACAGGCACACACTAACACACAGGCACACACTAACACACAGGCACACACTAATACACAGGCACACACTAAAACATTACACACACTAACACACTAATACACAGGCACACACTAAAACATTACACACACTAACACACTAATACACAGGCACACACTAACACACAGGCACACACTAATACACAGGCACACACTAAAACATTACACACACTAACACAGTAACACACAGGCACACACTAATACACAGGCACACACTAAAACATTACACACACTAACACACTAATACACAGGCACACACTAATACACAGGCACACACTAACACACAGGCACACACTAACACACTAAAACACAGGCACACACTAACACACAGGCACACACTAACACACTACACACACTAATACACTAATACACAGGCACACACTAAAACATTACACACACTAACACACTAATACACAGGCACACACTAATACACAGGCACACACCAACACACAGGCACACACTAACACACAGGCACACACTAACACACTAATACACAGGCACACACTAACACACAGGCACACACTAACACACTACACACACTAATACACTAATACACAGGCACACACTAATACACAGGCACACACTAACACACAGGCACACACTAACACACAGGCACACACTAACACACTAATACACAGGCACACACTAACACACAGGCACACACTAATACACAGGCACACACTAAACATTACACACACTAACACAGTAACACACAGGCACACACTAATACACAGGCACACACTAAAACATTACACACACTAACACACTAATACACAGGCACACACTAATACACAGGCACACACTAACACACAGGCACACACTAACACACAGGCACACACTAACACACTAATACACAGGCACACACTAACACACAGGCACACACTAACACACTACACACACTAATACACTAATACACAGGCACACACTAAAACATTACACACACTAACACACTAATACACAGGCACACACTAATACACAGGCACACACTAACACACAGGCACACACTAACACACAGGCACACACTAACACACTCATACACAGGCACACACTAACACACAGGCACACAGTTGATGTTTTTCTTGAAGATTTGTGTTTCTTCTGTTGTTGAGAATCAGGATCTTGTGGTCTGAACAGGAAGTTCCTTCCTCTTCCTGTTTAGTCTCCATGATCTTTGAGTGCAAGTTTCTACAAGTGATGGTTGAGAAGCTGAAGATCAACGAGGATGAAGGTTCTTCTACTGACTCGTACTTGAGTTTCTACATCACCACACTTGGACCAACATGAAGAATTAAAATGTGGAAACAACACAAAATCACGACGACAAAAAGAAGAACCACAAGTTCAAACGTTTAGGAATTCCCCGAACAATCCCTGAGTCAGCTGATGTCGGACGAGGATGAGCGACAGGAAGTGACATCATCACAGACCCCGATAACATGAAGTCAGGCGAGGATGAGCGACAGGAAGTGACATCATCACAGACCCCGAAAACATGAAGTCAGACGCGTGGTCACGGGTTCGCGTCCACATCCTTATTTGGACTCACATCTGGACCAGTGTCGACACTTTTGTTTGTGTGCTCATGTGATTTGTCACACAACAACACACTTTTCCTGTTCGTGTGTTTACAGGAGAAGCTGCTGCAAACATCCCATAATATTCATTGATCAATACACAAGCATTCATGTTGACACAACTCACACACGTACACACACACCCATATTAACACACAAATAGACATACAAACACACATACAGACACCTATGTGGACACACAAAAACACAGACACACATTGGCACACACCCGAACAGACACATATTTACACACAAAGAGATATACAAACACACACATACAGACACCTATGTGGACACACAAAAACACAGACACACATTGGCACACACCCGCACAGACACATATTAACACACAAAGAGATATACAAACACACACATACAGACACCTATGTGGACACACAAAAACACAGACACACATTGGCACACACCCGCACAGACACATATTAACACACAAAGAGATATACAAACACACACATACAGACACCTATGTGGACACACAAAAACACAGCCACACATTGACACACACATACAGACACATATTAACACACAAAGAGATATACAAACACACACATACAGA